>NW_020170455.1:222295-250131 GCF_000524195.1 Echinococcus granulosus | reverse complement strand
CTTCTAACTTGCCCTGGGGTGGTGAACTTGATCTTAGAAGAGGCCTGGGAGGCACTGACTACTCTAAGTTCGGCGTCGATGTTCCAAAGTGCCGTTGTAGGGACTGTTTGTGGATGGTTGGAGGGAGTCGGGTGTGTGAGGGTGAACTAACTTAATGTGAGTGAGAGCTTTTTCGAATCAAAAGTGACTATGGAGTCGTACCTTTCTTCACTTCGTCTAGTCTGAAGTTTGGGGGTGTCTATTTTTATCTACTTTGGTGAAAGAATGGGATATTTTTAGACTTGCAATTAGCTTCCTCAAAGAGCTACCTGATTGATGGGTGCTGGAGGTGGTGACGATTTCGTGGCCTGGGTGCTGCTTCACGATCGCTTCGAGAGCAACTACATCTAAACCTGTCAGAATTGACACCACAGCACATCGACAAGTCAGCTGATGCGCTCAGTTTAATTAATTAACCTTTAATCAATTGTAATGATTTCCGAAAAAAGGAATATTCGTTTTTTTTTTAAAAAACCCGATCAATCATGAAGGAGAAACGTTTTTTGCACGGTACGAAATGATGATAAGCGGTTCGAGCTTCATAAAAATTAGGCCTAAAAAAGTAGGGACGAGTTTCTTTTGGTATTTGCCTTAGGTCTTAATTTTGTTCGCTTTTGTTCCGAAGGGTAATTGTTAGTGATGGGAATAGGTGAAACGTACACTAGCAGATTTCACCTTTTCCCACACAACCGGTAAAATGAGGCAGTTCACTTGTTAGTGACCCTAGTGTCCATCCAGAGGACAAAAGGCGACACGATGCAAGGGAAGAATAAGTACTGCCGAGGTACAGAAGGGCTGGGAAGGGGGCTACGGGCATAGTCAGGAGGTCATGGCGCTTAGCGGAGCCTCAAGCGCCCGCGAAACCAAATCAAAGAGTTAAATACAAAACCAAAGCATTTCACAGCTTTCTACTCCTTTTGAACTTTTTTCCAGGCCTCGAAGTGGTCAACCGCCCGTGTCGGCCATCACAATGGAGTCGGTGCTGTAAGCAAAACGCCCACCATCCTACCGCAACAATAATGCATTTTGGGTGCAACCGTGATGATATTTAACCACAAGAGCACTGATCTCTCTTAGCAATTCTACTGGATCTAATGTTTTGTCCTGTTTTGGAACTATACTGGGGAAGGGGAACTGCGCAGACTATCTCGTATGTCCATCGCTATTATTAAGAACACTGGCCGAAAAGCAATGCTATCTAACAAAGGACGGAGTTTAACATAATTCGATGGGAATAAGATTCCGCGTTTATACCTCCCTGCCTCTTTGTTCCCGCTCCTTTGCTACTCAGCCATATCTATTCTGCTAGTGGTGAGGTGGAGGAGGTAGTGCGCGTCTGCTTGGTCGACCTCCTCATATGGGCACCGTAGCCAGACGGTTCATGGCTAGTGTCGCTTCAAGTGTTAATGACTTTCCTTCAAAACACGGAATCGGGTCAGTTGCCGCAGGAGGCGTCATTTTTAAGACTTCTATCAGGGGTCGTTAGACATTCTCACATCCAAAGCATACGCCCTTTTTCCGTCACGTCAAGGTTGAGTTTTCAGTCTTAGAACTCAGGATAGTTGTCCTTTAGGATCACCACCGCCACCGTAGCACCCTGCTTCTTCCCTGAAGACGAAAGAAGTCATAATACAAGGACGGATAGTACATTACCGACGTACGGAAGTGCTGAGAGGCTACTGGCATGGCCCAGAGACCATGCTGCCCATCAGAAGTTCAAGGGCTGAGAGTTAAGCATCCGTGAAATCAAAATGGTGAGTCAATGAAGCAATTAAAAGCCATTTATTCAAAATCGAAAAGAATAATTAACCAATAGTCCTTACATTTCCTTTACGAATATCACACTGTTAACAACTGTGAGGCATAATTTTGAGCTGGAGCAGTTTCTTGTTCTGCCCATTGTTTTCCTTCTCAAGTTGTTTTATGTAGCCGAAAATATATGGAAATGCATAGTTAAGCTGCGCCGGTCCTTTAATCTCTGTGCTCTTCACTATCAACTTGCTGCCCCTGTCACCTTTTCATGTCCAAAGCCCCTCGCCCCTTCTGTGTGCTAATTACAGATTCCCGTCCCCACCAGTGACCCCCCTACGCCTTCCGGGATGACCCAGGGTGAGTTGCCACAGCTATGGCAACGACAATCTTTACAGGGCCGGATGTAACAAAACTCCGACTTCTTTGACAGGATGCAAAAATTTAAAAATGTCACAGGGGGAGGAGGTGGGGAAATAAACCGTGAAGTGCAACATTTACGGCGCCTGCAATGGAAGGCTCCATTTGCATATATTAAGAGACGAGGCGGTGCCAGATTTAAGTACTTCCAAAGGGATTATCCTTCCAATAAGTTTGAAGTAGACTCGGACTGATGACTCGGCAGCATCGAAACGGGAACAAAGTTCCAAAGAGGAATGAATTATGAATGTAGCCGGATGAAGATAACTTGATGATGATGCTCTTATTGAAAGATTACTTAAGTAGGATTTGGCACATTAAGTTCACTCATTTAAGGGCATTGGCTGACTTTGAGCAGCACCTCGTAAAAAATTTAGAACCCAGGACCTAACTGTAAACCCATGCGAATCTACAAATTGTATCTCTCACTTTCGGATCTAAAGTTGGTTCGCCTTGATAGGGAGTCAATGCTCGACCGACGCAAAAGACTGACCACTGAAAGAGCAGGGCAATCGGGCACTTCAGATTTGAGAGCTTCCAACCATCATCTCGATGTTTACTCAAGCAACGTACAACGCCTTTAGAGAGGACTCGGTTGCCTAAATGAGTCCAATCGGGAGGTACTAGGTAGACGGCTGGGTGATGCTCTACGACAGGAGTACTACGCTTCGATAGGTACACCCGGTCCAAAGACGTTAAATCTAGTCTGACTAGTATTTTCTTCCCTTTCCTCTCAACAAGTTTTCTTAGAAAAAGTGTGTAATCAGCCTAAATGGTTTTTGTTAGAGCATACTTAGTGCTGCTTCAGTAAAGATAATTGCTCGAATAAATTCAATGTATGACGGGGCGTTATTTCGTGCCAATCCAATAAGCCTGAGCTGATTATAGCACTTACGACTTATCAGTAGATTTGAGGGAAAAGAGAGATGAGGATAAAACCTTTCAATCCTTAAACATGCTTTAATGTTTTTAATTAATATAAACTATATGTCTGTTTCTTTAATGCTTAATCTTATTATTAACGAATCCAGTGATTTGCAAAACAATTTTTGCAATTATCATGTGGAAAATAAAGATTAGTTAAAAATGCTTGCCAGTTGTCACTCCGCTTTCACGTCACATCCGGTTAGCGTCCTCTCCGCCGCAGTCTTCATCGCTTGTTTAATGTCAGCCTCCATGGGTGCCAGGACAATCTAGGCCATGCCAGCTGTTGACCCACCTTGCAACCAGTGGCCGTCCCGTTTATAATAGTAATTTAATCGGATAATGTTGATGGACTTTGGAAAAAGGTCCGGATGGATTGCTGCAGATCGACATGAAAGCCGCATTTAGGTGTAGGCCACGTGAAGTTCAAATTCGCAGCCTGAGGAACTATTCAATGTTCCACTGTTTCCCGATTTAACCGTCTACAACTTTACCTCCATAGGGATTTGTACATTTGAAAATAACTTCAGGATCGAAATTTCTTTAGCTGCATCCAAATCCCCCAATATTATTTTTTTTCCGGCGAATCCAGCATTTGTAATTATTCTGATGCTTTCAAATTAATTTCTTTGAAGCACAATAAGTGTTTTTGACGTTCATATAACACTATTAACACATGCTCAGCTCTTCATTATGATTTCGAGATCGCCTAAGACTGAGTGTCGCGGTCTCCGCTTTAGACCAGTAGTCCCCTCTCCAGCCCTTCTATGCATGGGCAATACATATTCTGTGCAAGGTTTTCTCTGATTTTTATTCTAGCAAGATTCGGGACGGTACGTTGCTGTCAGCGGAAAGTGAACACCATGCCTCAAAGACCAACTATTCTGATTTATTTTGTTGATAGCTAAACCTCAACGAGGTGGAAGAAGAGCACATGCGGCGGATAGGCGAATTTGCGGCAATCCCCAATAAAAGGTTTGAATTTTACGTCCGCATATGTCATCTATTCCACTATCGTATTCTAGAGGAAGGCCCTTAACACTGAGGCAACATTACCCTTGAACCATCCACAGAAGATCGTTTGAAAATTATCTACGGTACCTGAATGGGTTGTTAAATAAGTGAACAGACGATACCTCTACTACCTTTCTACTAGATGGATAGAACTTGCATAAATATGACTGGGCAGGACCGAAGTGAGAACAAAGTGGGATGGAGGAAAAGACGCAAAACCCTATCCCTAGGGAACGGTGTTAAACTTTCCTTTTTTAAGTGGCTATTCTTTTAGGCCAATATTCTCATGAGTAACGATGGACATACGTGAGGGCCTTTACAGTCCCCCTTCCTTAATGCGGTTTTGAAATGGGAAGTAACTCCAGATTCAGTAGAATTGCCAAGAGAAGTCAATGACTCCACGTTCAAGTATTTTCTCATCTGCATGAAATTGCGATGACTGGGGATTTTTCTCACAGCAACAATTACTTTGTGATGCCGACGCGGGAGATTGACCAAGGCTAGCTCCAGGGGACGATGCTCATAGGAGAGAGGAGCTCTGTAATGCTAGGAATATCTGTTTAAATCTTCGTTTTGGTTTCGCGGGCACCTGAGGGTCCGCCTGTGTTTCTCTCATGGGCGTCATGGCCTGTGGGTCATGCCAAAAGCCTTCCAGTCCTTCCGTTTGTCGGCAATGCACTCACTTAGATAGACAGGCCTTAATTTTGATTACAAGAAACCTACTGTTTTGCCCCATTTTATAAACAAATATTATACCCTTTAACTCCCTAGGTGAAGGTGTTCTACCCTAATTAGATACTTCTAACCACATCAATGGATTTCGAGTTTTGGAACCAACAATGAACAAATTTTGGCCCTTCTGTTAAAACGGAAAAGGTGCCTGCACTTAATGACATCAAAATTTGCAAAGCCTTCCCAATACTTTCAATGCTTTCCAAACGAAAGACGGAACTGTTTAATTAAATCGTTTTCAGAAGTAAACATAATCTTGAAATATTCTCCTAATTTATGGCACCTTGCAGATTATCAATGGCATTGCAGTGTCCAGAGACGTTCCTAAATGCGGAAGAAAATATAACACTCGGGCAGGATATGCAGTGTCAACGTGCAGTAGGGCTTGGGGCAATTGGCATGTCCCAAAGGCCAGGCCGTCCAGCGGAGGGACGATGGTGGAGACCCTGAGTGTCCCGACACAAAAACCGAGGGCCAAAAACTACATAGGAGTTACAACACCTAGATTAATAAATATTTTCAAGGAGGTCAGGAAACCTTTGATTAATTTTCCCCAGTATATTGAGGTTGAGAGGATGGTAAAAGGAGTATTTCCTCATGTGTAATTGCTATAGCTTTTTGTTGACAAATGAAACAATTCCATTTTATGTTTTTGAAGCGGATGGTCTATAAAATTTTGCTAATATTACATTCAGTTTAAACAACAATGAAAGCTCGTCGCATTTTGCAATTGAAGTGGTCCAGTGACTTTGCAGTCAAACAGTAGGGCATACTTTAGGGTTTTATGCAAGAAGATAAAAGTGACATTTGGGCAGACTGAAAAGAATATTTTGACTGAGGTGACGTTGCTGATCTACATGGTGGAGACAAACTCCAACTTTTAATAAGGTTTGGCAATAGCTCCCCTACACTACGCAAGCATAAGCTGTCTTTTTCTTCTCGATCTGTGGGTCTTAAGGCGGAGGTGGAAGGGTGCAATACAGGATACACGGCATTGATGGCAACAACAAATATACAGGATCAAAAGGGAAACTATTCCGATTTTATGGCTGAATGCGTAACTAAAATACCACAGGAGTTGGGCACCTACCACGGGTAAGTGAACCTGTGAAGGCTCCTAAATGAATGGTCAGAGAATAATTAACATGCTACAATCAAATGTAGTGCTCAATTATCAAGTCTGCAATGTTTCAACCCCTTTACACGTCACTAGCAAATCTTCCCCCATAACGACATATTATATTGTGATGGTGGCTTTAGAGAGATCAGATTGTTACCCCAAGTTTTCCTCTGAAGTCGTAGCAGGCCAAAATACTGTGAAAGGCCGTACATTACTAACATAGAAAAGGGCGAGACGCAAAGCGGGAATTTCACCATATACCGACAGAAGTGTGCATTTGAGTAAACTTAGTAAATAAAAATATCAAGTCACTACATAGAAGAGTTAGGCAACACCTCGAAATAAGTAAGAGACCGCCGACAGACGGGTCGAATTACGAACCCATGTTCTCGTATGTAGATGCGAATCAAAATTGCTTCATTCCAAAGCGGTTTAGATGGTGATGTAGTGCAAGAATGTGCGGCCATAACTGACAATTCATTTACTTATGATAGCTGTTATAAATCTTTATGTGAAAAATTTGTTGGTGTGTTATTATTGGTCATTTCACCAAGCGCCACAGACAAAGTTATTGCTTACCCTATGGCACTTGCGGAGTTTGTTAAATTCAAGGAACCTTTGTCGTTCGTTAATACTGATCCGGCTATTCATGCTCCAGCACCATTGGAGCACAATGATGAACTGTCTATCCCAGTGGAACCCGTTATTAAGGTATTTTTAACTGTCTAGGCGCCCGATTTGTAGGGGTTCATGGAACCGATCGACGAAGGAATTGCTTCCCAAGACTTGAGGATTCGATTCACGCATGGTACAACTACCTTAGCATTTAAGTATCAAGGTGGAATTATCGTTTCAGTCGATTCACGAGCGTCAGCTGGCTCTTACATCGGTATACATATTTTTAGGAAATTAGTTTTTAGCATCCCCACACGTGCACAAGGTTTTGAAGATTAATAAGTATCTTTTGGGAACCATGGCTGGAGGTGCCGCTGATTGCTCGTATTGGGAGCGTGTGCTTGCAAAACATTGCAGGTACGCGATTTTCATAAAACAAACACACCCCTTAAGACTGTTTGAGTTGCGTAACAAAGAACGCATTTCAGTCGCTGCTGCTTCAAAGCTCCTCTCTAACATGCTCTACAATTACAAAGGTTATGGGCTTAGTCTTGGGTCCCTTATCGTTGGATACGATAAGTTAGGGCCTGGGTTGTATTATGTTGACAATGATGGAACACGATTGACTGGTGATTATTTCTCCTCGGGATCTGGAAGTCCTCATGCCTACGCTATCCTTGATGGAGAACATAGATATGACATGACCACCCAGGAAGCTATTGACCTCGGTCGCAAAGCCATTTACCACGCCACCTACCGGGATCCAGCGTCTGGTGGGATTAATAATCGTAAGTAGCACAGGTTTTATCATTCCAACTCGAAATTTAGTTTATTACATGGGACCAGAGGGATGGACCTTCGTTGGAGCTGTGGATGTGACAACATTGCATGAGAAATATCACCCGAAGACCAATTAATTCTGTACTTTTAGGTTTTCTGGCAATAAAGTTCTTCTCCCTGCGCATCTTCTCATCTGTCATTGTGCTAAGAAAAAGTCAATCCGTACATTTGGATTTATCTGTTTTCAGGGTAGAAGAGCATTCCCCTAAAGGAATAATGCTCCTCAAGAGTGCGACTTGGGTCGCTTTTGTCCTCTTTTTCCTCCTTGTAATTTGGACCGAATTTCTGCTTTTTTATGTGAGCCTCCTTCGATGCACTTGGCCGCAGATATCAGAAAGTACTGTCGATAAATTCATTTATCCTGGGGATAACTCAAAACCTGTTAAGATCCTTCTCATCTCAGACACTCATATTGGAAGTCGTCATCAGTGGATTGACAAAACTCGAAGGTGATTACCGCCGGATCACTCTGGTCTTACTTCTGCTTGCATTTACCATCTGAGAATGAGGTTATGTAGTCTTCCCATGAGATAATGCCTTTTCCCTTCCTGCTTTAACGGGGTTTAGACACTGGCTGCTGAAGCGGGCCTTCAAAACGGCGATGGGTCTCTATCATCCTGACGTCGTGCTTCACCTTGGAGACCTTCTGGATTACGGCTTCTTCGAGCCTGAAGAGGCTTTCGAAGCCGATGTGAAGATAGCGCAGAATATCTTTGCTGTCGATTCTACGACTGTCTTCAAAGTTGTTCCTGGCAATCACGATATTGGCTTTCATCATCGGTAGGTTGACGACCACTCGTTATTTACGCCGTGTAAATCCACACATTGGTTTTCTCTTTCCCCTTTTGAATATCCTTATTTCCTAAAGTCACTATGCGTGTTTGTCGATGGGCAAGTCCAGCGTTTAGGAAGGGGATGATCGTGTGGTTTTGGGTAGTGCCAATTTATTCGTTCGTAATTCTCACTCGCCTGATTGCCAATTGAATAAACACTGACCATGTATTTTTTCAGTCTTTATTTGCTGGGATTCATGGACATAATGATAACATGTTGTTTAGGCATTTTGAGACACATGGAGGATTTATTTTGTAGCGGCTGTGTGGGCTCATAAATTTACACCTATTTCCATTATGTAGCTCTCCATAGCAGTTATTTTGATCTTATCTCGGGATTATTTTGATAGTATTTAACTCCTGCATAAATATAGCAGTATATATTAATGCCCAGTACTTGTGGATTTTTTCCCGAGCGCCCATTTCAATTCACAAAAAAACGCACAAATCAGGATATTGGGACATTGCTTGTGTTCAGAATATTTGACAACACAGATGGACTAAATCAAAACCCAGGCCTGACCATCTTTTCTGCAAAATATTATGAATATATTAATGGAAGATAGTTTGGCGGTACTATATTTCACTCTTTCATGAAACCCGACCATGACGGAGAGCAACCAAACCTGTCAGCAAGGAGGATACTCTGTCTATTTGATGAACACACCCGGAAAACGACTCATTTATACACATATGCGTATGATTGAATATAGCTATTTCTGTCCCTGACTCATAGCTAATCTGCATAGTACTACTAAATATAATATGATCAGGAATGAATCAAATCGCTGTTTATGGTTACGGCTGCTCTTGCTTGTCTTGGGCATCCCGATCGGTTACCTTGATTGAGCAACAGCCAACGAACGATTGGTTCATGTGCGTGCATCAGGCTGAGTAAAAGCAGTTTTTTTTCTTTTTCATTCATTTATTTCGTTAACTCTTGCGCTGTGTCTGAGCTAACCCTGAAGACGGTATAAGGCAATTGAGCCATGGAGTAGGTTCATTATAAACACTAATAGCATAGGCATTATGAACAAGTCTCCCTTCTTGTTTTCACGGCCACTACAAGACTCATGCAATAACAAAAGTGGAAGGAAAAATAAGTCTCTTACGCGATTCCTGTCTTGCTTTTGAGTGTTCTTCTCTGTGCCTATTGTAGTAAATACCCTGCACTGGCTATCGGAAAATGATTTTTCATTATTACGGGTAGACTCCAGAATCCCTCTACCAGCGCAACTACCGTTATTACTTCTTAATCAAACCTTGCTCATAATTCCCCATTTTTGTCCCAGTTGTAAACATGGGTTTTTTGAATTAATTTAGCTAAGGTTCTGCCCCGTTTCTTGTCGTAGTACTGAACTTTAAGCTGGAGTGGTTACTTGCAGTCATTTTTGTTTCAAAAATTGAAGGACGTAGAGTACATTCCAAAACGCTGCCACTAATTTAACACCCTATTTTCCACTGAATTTGCTTTACTATACCCGGAAGTGGCCTTATTATCAGCGTACGAATAGGTTGGAAAGCTAGTAACATAGGTGATATGAGTCAACAGGTCACTGCAGTGGATGTTGATTCATGAGGTATCAAAAGGGTGTGTGAACTTGATGCGATTATTTAGAAATGCTAGAGGGAGTGTTAGACAATAACTGAACCAAATCCACATTTGAGACAGTAGAAAATTGGTGACATTGTATTGCACGGATCTCGATGGACTGGACGAGACGCATTATACTACTCTCAATTAAAATCACATTCCTGTCTCACTCACCCAGTCTGCATCCTTACACCTACGCACGCTTCCATCGGGCCTTTCGTGACCACAGCCCCGGGACCAGAGCTGGGCCCAACAGCGGTGACTCGGGGGACGTTGGGGGTGGGGTGAGGTTGTGGGCGTACCGGGGTCTCCTCTTCGTCTTTATTAACAGCATGGCTCTAGGCGGCGACGGTTGCCGCTTCTGCCGGCGTGCCGAGGAGGAGCTGCAATTGCTTACCAAGCGCCTCCAGTGCCTGCGCGGTGAACTCGCTCTGCAATCCTGCCAGGACGACTTCAAGGCCATTACGGAGCCTGGTAGCGATGGTATGTCTCTGTTTTTATATTTGAACTTTTAAACGTCCGGAACTTCCCTCCCTTTCTCCAGTCGACATCTATTCTTCAAAGGTGATATTGAAACTAATTTTGTTTTTGGTTAGCTGTAACTTTATTGAGGGCCGTGTTATAATTAGTAAAATGGGATGTCATCATAGTTACATGACTTTAGATTCTTCAACTTTCTTCCCAAATACACTATCCTCTCAGAGATGGAAGGTAGGGTTGTTTCCTTTTTTGACAGTACTACTATTGCCATTGAAAAGCGGTCTTTTTAAGGGTATGAGAAAACCGATAATTTTCTTTGCTATTGAGGAGTAGTTTTCTATGAGTTCCGTTGGCTGCCATTCCTGTCTCCTCATTGTCCACCCATTGCAGTAATTCACCCGGGCGACTACTCGCACCCTATCCTCATCCAACACTTCCCCCTCTACCGACCAGATGAGGCAGTTTGCGAGACTGGAATGCGTGACTCCTTGCCCGAGGGTGAGCGTCACACGCCCTACAAAAGCGATTTTGACTGCCTCTCCGATTCGGCTACCAAACAGGTTTGTCTACCATCGTAATCAGTTAGGTCTAGGTGGATTCATGAATTACCCATCTTTTCTGTAGAAACCTTTTCTCGATGTGAACAGACGATTTTGGGTGGTTAAGTCTCTTGCATACATTGACTTACCAAACTTCCGTATTGTTCAGTCCACCCTCCTGACTAGCAGGAGAGCTAAAAGTTATTACGATAAGTTGAGTGGTATGATCAACTCAGTGGCCTGGTCTCTATTCACTTGACTCACCTCGTCATAGGCGTGCAGGCATCCATGAACAATCTCGTAGTGTGTTCTTTTTCACTGAAGAAACATTATCTTTCAAATTTTTACATTTTGAAGAAATTGTTCCTCACGGCACGATTAAACTCATGTGCTCCGCATGCACCCATCCTTTTGTGATTGTAGCTGTATTTGATGCATAATTTTTGGTTTGATCTATGTGCTGTTCAATCAGTTGGTCGTTCCCTGTTTGATATCGACGTCCGTCTAGTCTAGAAGGTGTACGTGGAATTCAATTAGTTACGGAAATTTGGAGGCTAGAAATGCTTTAAATTTCAAATACTACTTATTTGATTGGTTTTCTTCGAACTCCCCATTTTCAGGAAAGGTATTCGAGCATGATATGGCTACCTTTCTTTGTGATTGACAAAGACGATGCCCTTTAATGCAGTTAGGGATTGAAGTGAAGGTAAGAATTGTCGAAGCTACCTTCCTCGGAGAGTAACAATGATATAGGAGGAGACACAAGATGCTATGTTGTGTTTGGCCTAATCGAGTCAAATAAAAGTGTTATTTTGCCAAAATGCTAGGGTTAGTGGTCTTCCTCATAGATGCATGCTTTCATCCTGACAAACGGACTTGACTTTGTGATACTGCGTATTGATAAAGCATCAGTCTACTAGGGCCGCTAACCGCCACCTTGATTTGAACGTTTTTCTCGGTGCTCTCAGTTGTGCTTCTGGGCCAGCCGCCGCACTTTTAGTTAGGTGCAATTAATTTGCGATCGCCGTTATCTATTCTGTTGCTAGCTCAGGCACACTGAGTATTTCTGGTGGGAAGTGGTGTTTAAAGCCAGTGAACTTGACACTTTTAATAGGAGTTACTGTGAAATCAACTTGATTTAAGCGCGTGTTGAAGAAGAGCTATTCGCATTCTATTTCGGCCTTATTCCCCCCTTTTATTCTACACACTTTGCTGCCATTCACCTACCTATTTAAATGCTTCAGATTCCTGCAACTTAGGAATGGTCCGACGTCGATATTTAGCTTACTGACCGCTTTTTTAAATGGCAATTTGTAGATAAAGAGGAATTCGATCACATTCCCGCTCCATTATTGGTCAAACTGTTGAAGATCTGGATTTTCTATGTCTTCAGCACTTCAGATAGCAGCTGGCGCATTCGGTTTACTGATAAGTTCCTTAGGCGTGACACTATGTCTAGCGTCCAAGCTACCTCTGAGGTCGTCATAGTGATGCTTGAAAGCTTCATATGGCAATAGAATGATCAGTAAACCACACTCCACGGAGAATTGAATATCCAATATGTTGTTTTCCCAATAATGATAAGATAGGCATTTAAGCCCCAAGTTGGCGCAACAAATGTATATGGCCATGATACACAAGAGCTAGAGATTACCAGTGTCGTGGGAGACATTTTCGGTGCCGCTGACTCAGTTCATTGATGCTTAAATTGGTCACCACTACCTCCCTTGACAGCTCTTTTTCGCGATCCGGCCAAACTTGGTGTTCGGGGGACACACGCACTACTACTGTCACCGTAACCACACCGTTAGGACGCGAACAGACGGCTCGTGGCGGACGGAGGAATGGACGCTCCCCGCCTTCTCCTACCGTGTTTCCAAAACCCCTGGATTCATTCTCGTGAGTAGTTCACTTTTTCCTCTTCTAAAAAGGTTACCACCTATCTAATGATTTTTGGCCTTAGTTGACTGATCAAGAAATGCGCTAAATTTTTGAAGTTCATGAAATTGTGTTCTGTATACTCTTTATGTGTACCTTCTGCTTTTTCGCGTGTCTTTTATAAAATTAGTCAACCACGCACTGAGGATTGGATAGCTTTATTACAAACGTGCAGATAGGCCGGGACACTAGTATCAGCGGCATAGGGAATGGATCGTGGGTGACTAAAAAGGCTCACAATACTATGTTGTTTAGTTATATAAGCCTGAACGATTATCAGTTTTTGCCTCCTAAAAGCTATCCTTGGAGAGCTGGATAAGGATTTGTGTCCCTTTAGCACTGCTATTACAAATTGATTGGTAACATTAAACGTTTTTCGCATCTTCATTGTGGTAGATTCACATTTTTATCGTCAATTCTTTCAATTTTAATGATGTATAACTTCCTGGCACTGTAATAACAAACAATTTTTTAACTGTTCTTTGCGCACTCACTTGATTGGCTTGATCGTTTGCAGCCATCAAAAGGAACTTGTTTCACACCATGTATAAAGCCAGGACTGCTTGGTTTAATCATTTGCAAAATCAAAATTATCTTTATTCAGACACCCACTTCGTGGTTTTATGAGGAATCTATCAATCTAACCAGCTGGATTTTTCCAAGTAGCTTAATGTTTGTGGTTTAGCAATCACATCAGACCTTGCTGCTACCTGACAATAGGCTTGTCACGTGCATAATATCTGTTACTGCTTTCAACTTATGGAGTTGTTTTTGCTTACCCTGTTCTAACACCTACTAATGCCATTCAAGTCATTGTTGGTGTTTTAAGATTATAAGGTTTGTACATATTCCAAGGAGAGGAAATTATACTTACTTTTTTGCTCACTGTACATCTATTTCGGCGGTCTACTGATACTTGGAAGTAGCCTTGACACGGAAAGATTTGTTAGGAGGAGGACACGCTTACCGTATTCTGTCACGGTAGCATTTCTTCTTTTAAAGTCGAGTTTCCCATTTAATCTGAATGCCACTCGTATATATGCTCCCAAATCCTGAATTTTCTATCAAAAAAACCATAAACCTGAACATTTTATGCTCGTTGGGAAAATTCTAGTCTTGTGGAGACGAGATGTTTAAGACGCACCATCACACACCTGTTCTGCAGAGGACTTCAAGTTAATGCCAGTTTTTTGATTACCTATGCATTCATAGTTGTCCACAGCTTCAGCTCCCATGGGCTGTCTTGAGCTGATCATCACTTTTTGATCTTTTAGCTGCATGCGTCAAGGAACGGCTATGCAGTTCGACGATGCCACCTGCCGACCGAATTGACCATTGGTGTGAACTACGCCATTGGCCTTCTCCTCATCCTTTTTGTCTATCTGCGTCTTCGTCGACGCGCCTCCCGACTCCTCAGCGTACCTCTTCGTCATGACGGCAAGGATTCGTGAATGTTTGCCTCTCTCACACCACTTGACAGGCTGAAAGGCACAGTGGCTTTCCCCCAATTTTCTTTATTGCTTTGGCTGTTCATGTACTCATTCCTACTAACCTCCTCTGGTTACTTTAATTACTATTGGTTACTTCCTATTTTTATCTAGAAAGGCAAATATATGCATACTGCACAATTATTTGTATTAATGGCCGAAGTAGCGAGTTCTGCTTTTTGCTTGTGTATGTCAGTTTGATGCTATCGTGTAGTTTCTATGTTTCTTATGCGGAGAAGAAGTTCACTCTTTAATCTTGTGCCAAAAGGGTAAGAGGTTTTGTAAACTGTCTCCCAGTTGGATATTCATTGGAGGTTTGTGTCTGCTGTCTCGTAACTAAAAGGCATTCTCATCTTAACTGCGTGTTCGAAGAGTTTCAATACTTGCCCTATTCTCAGTAATGTATTCATCAGCAATCTATGTCTAATTTTTTTATGTAAAAAGGGTAGCGAAACACTTTTCTTTTTGAAAACTGTATCGGCGACGTTCTTTACTCGAAAAAGTGCTTAAATTTTTCTGTTGTTACTGCAAGTCCTGAGTCAATTTTGATGCAATGTTAAGCAGGAGTCCTTGTGTAATTATTTGCTTTTATACTTTCAGATAATTGTTAATTTGTTGTTACATTGTGGCAGGAGCCAAACCTCAATTTTATACTTTTTGATCAAGCGCTATAAATGGGCATTTGATTGGTTGAGTTGGTTTTGTCGTTTTAATTGAAGGTAGCCAATAGAATTAAATTCTTGTGATTTGATGGCAGCAACGAGGGGTGAAGAGCTTTGACGCAATTCCCCCTTCAGGGCCTATTCATTTATTCTCCTAAGACCTATCTGTTCTGCTGGCCAGCTTCCATATATCTTATCCGTTATTTCAACTAATTCAGTATTATCGGAGTGATGATCATGCCAGACATTTCCGGTGATTTATGTATGCTTCTATTTCGTTCACTTTATCCCCGGATGTCCAGGCAGAACTGGACTTTTCAAACCATTGATAAGCTCATTGAATGTGCCTTCGTTCATCACTTGTCTGCCCCGTTATGCTGGGGTTTCATGGCAGAGATCGCATCTAAAACAGAATTTTGATAAGTAAAGCTTTGATTCTAAGAGGGCTAATAGAAACACGGTAACTGATACTTAGAATAAGTATTTGTAGTAGTGATGCAGCATTCTCAATAATCATTATAAATAAATTAGATTCAGAAATGTTCTTTGCTTCGTTGCTGCGTTGTCCGCGAGGTTACTAGTGTCTTTACTATAGACTTCAAGAAAGGCTAGGAGATGGGCTGGATAGGTGAAATGCGCAGAGTTTCAGAGGCTGTAAAGTGTAGGTCAAATGGCGATGACATAAAAGGGTTAGGGTCGAGACCTCTATGACACTCAATCCCCGCGTCATTTTAAACGCCCCTTCTGATTTTTAATCGGTATCTTTCAAAATTAACTTTCATCGTGCAGTCATGAAGCGCTAATTGCTGGAGAATCCTTCAATCCTTTACGAACCCGATTCTACTTTCTCCTCTAGAATAAAGAAACTATAGGTAGTGATCCTTACAACGCTGCAGAGAAAGGTGATGAGGAAAGTGAAACAGGAGAGGTGAGACGCATTGGACCTCAGCTAGCACCAGACGCCATGGCACCTAGCGGAGGCATCGGTCCAGCACTGCCAGAGCATCTCGTGCGTGCACGGATGGCCGCAGCGGCGGCAGAAGATGAGACAGCGCCTATCGATTTAGGTGCCATCGGACCCCTCCTACCTGGCAACGAGATTGTTGAGGAGCTGCGTCACATCTCTGGGGGGTCGGGAGGTGCTGTAGGTGTTTCTAGTCAGCTAGAGGAATCTTACCCTCCTTCCTCTTTCTGCATTCCTTTTCTGTTTCAGGCACCGTCACGTGTCAATCCACCTTCCTGTGACGGTTTGGAACACGAGACCTGGATGACGGACTACCTACCAGTCTCAGCGGATCCTAGGGCGGCGCTGAAGCCGCGGAAATTTCGACAGAACGCTCCTTCTGCTTCTGTAGTCGACACTTCGTGGTTCACGGTGTCTGACGGTCAGTCATCGCACTCTACTGCCGTCACTGCTACTGCCAACGTGAGTGATACCACGATCGATTGATTTGGTGTCTGGATATCATAGTGGTTAGTTGAAACCTCCCTCATTTGAGTAATTCGCTGAAGAGTTGTGATCTGAACAATGGAACTCGACTTTTCGCGATGTGACAGTTGGAGACCTGCCTTTTGGCTGAGCGATTCCTAGCTAAGAACTATTTCAAGGTCTTTAGGTAAGTGGCATTGGATCTGTGGTAGAGTTTAGTGGAGAGTAAATCACGAATCTTAATTTTTTGCTTATGGGGTACATTGTAGAGTTCGCCGACCTGGACAAGATTGCTAAGACCCTGATCTGTCACTTGAAAGGTTGTCAGGTGTGCAGATTCCAGGTTGGGATTTCATTTTCGTTTTGGTTGTAGTTAATGATGATTAGTGTCAGTATTGACACAATACTAGAACTGGACCAACATCGTAACTAAAAGTTGGTCAGTAAGATATTTTTTGCAGTTACAGCACAATTTCAAGGCTCATAGTTTCGCAGTTTCAAAATTTCCTTTATGGAGAGGGCCACGATATCGCTGATTCATCTATTCCTCGGTACTGCATAGCTGTCTTTACGAAAGAAGCCTATTTACTGTTTCAGATTCCCAAATCAGATCCACACTCCAAGGTGCTGCGTGACGTTGTATCCGCCAGGGACGACAAAATGATGGCTGTTGCAAACGAATACAACGTAAATCTATTTTCGTCTCTACTTATCACCATCCGCATATTGCCTTCGAATTAGAAAAGTAACAGCAACGAACCAATCCTAGCCAACCGCACCCTACTACTTCACTTGTAGAAGAAACATCACCGAGATGAGAGTCTTCTTGAAAGACATCAGAGGAAGCGTGCCAGGGAGGCTGAGAAGGCAAAAAGGAAGAGACGAGAGAGTAGCAGCTCCACTAATCCCACCACCACCAGCAGCAGTAACAGTGATTCAGAGGACGAGGATGGGAAGAAAAGTCGAAAAAGCCACCGGAAACATAAGCATCGGCACCATAAAAAGGCGAGTTACATCGGCCCCTTCGCGTGTCTACATTTCGTGTGCTAACTGTTGATAGACTAATTTTAACAGCTAAGCTATTTGCGGAGCCAAAGGCGAAGGAAATTCTCAATGACTACATTCTCTTTTGCAGCTTATTTACTCACCCATTCTCTTATTAACGCTACACTCTATTCATCCACCTGTTTTGTGCATCCCCTAGTTACGTTTCAAATAGCTTCCAAGGTAAAATTATCCCATTTACTTACTCCCTTTCGCAGCATCTGCTTTTAGCTCAGATCTTCAGTTTTAAGCCGGTAGTTTCTTGTTAGAAAGGAGCTTTTTAGGCTACGGCACCATGAGCTCGATTATTACTTACGTCGACAAAATTGTACATTTAAGGACCTTAATGGGAAATTTACAACAAATCGTTTCATTTCTCAAAGGAGCCAAGATGAAACGATACTAATATGGGCTTTCTAATTCAGAATTTTATTCATTCAGGAATTACTTATGCTATAATATGCTTTTAGTGGTTTGTTGTGTCTGCATTAGCTACCAAATTATTCGAAATGTGAAGCAACCAAATGTTTGTGCGAGTTCTACGACAAAATTGTGTAACTCCTGAAATCTTCTTGGAGTACTTTATTAAAATAATCACATTTGCTATCCATAGTCAACCGTAAAAAGACTTGAACTTATTTAGAATTCTAATTCTGTAAAACGTTTTGTCTTCAAAGGCCGGGAGAGCATCTTTTATTTCGCAATGGTCTGTCTATTCTATTTCTCAGGCGATCATCCAAATGCCGAAAAGGCTAATAATCACTAGGACGATACAAAGGATTAGGATGGGGTATTATCACCCCATCTCTCTCCCATCCCAGCGAAATTGTCACAAAATGTCTTCTCATGAACCATTTCTGTAGCGTAAGGTCTCGCATCGAGCTGTCTTGCAGGGAGAGAAACGTAGCTATTTTCTGACTGATTGACTAGTCTGGGCTGCTTCTGAAGACACACTTTCGGGTTGCATCGTGGCACGTCAAGTAAATAAATCGCAGCTGTAATTGTTGAGTCTTAGGTAGATGAAAATTTTGCGTTTGCAACTCATCACACACCCAAGCATGAAGTGTTACGTGTCTTAGAAGTGTTTGGGGATAGTCATTGATACGTTTGCCATTTGTTGATCCATGTGGATGGGACCCATTCGTTACGACTTTGTCCGTTGATATGCGTGTAAGCAATTCGTTTCACCACCTCTGTTAAACACTGGTGGAAGCTACACCTGCCATGTCGATCTTGAGTTAGTTGAATCCATAGCACCACTTAATTCTCTCTTCCAATCAAGAAAGAAGAGTCTTCATCATCAGAACCAAAATTCGTTTTTTTGTCCAGAACTTGTTAGCTTTGTTAGAAAGCATGCCTCTTCTGCCAGCTTCATTTGAGTTCATTCAGACGAGCAACTTTCTGCATTCGTTATAACGTTTGCACAGGTAAATACAGCCATATAAATGTCCTTTTTCCCTTTAAAGTTATTTTAAACCATTTGTAGGTGTTAGGCATTTTCCAGAAGAAGGAATATAAAGATTTGCTCATTTGCTAAGGAAGGGAGGTGACGAATTGTAAATGGGTTTTTAGGAAGTTGCTCATCACTTAAATCGAACACTATCATCTAATTCTGAAGGGCTGTTTATCCTCTCATGAGGATGCTACTTCATTACAATCAGGAACGGTTCTCCCCCACCGTCTTCGTGCATCATTGGTGGGACATTTGTCGCGATTTCTTGCGTCAAATCGGCAGTTGTTTCCCGCGGTTTTGCCCACTTATCGATGTTTTTCACTCGTGTTCTGCCTCGAGGACTTAATGCAGTTCTCGGCAAGATCGTGTTGAAGTCTCTCCGACGCTTCTGCATTTGCATTATGTCTGACGAACTGCCTATCTGATCGTCTGACGCATTTACAATGCGCATCCTCACTTTGCATTTGTCTCTCTGAATAGAATGTCAATTGCATTTGTGTTCCCTATCGGAAGGCGTCCCCACAACAACTTCTGCTAGGATTCTAGGAAATTCGATTGTAGCCTTAGGAGGAGCGCAACCCTTGCCTTTACTCCATGACTCCATTAAGTAGTCCCATAAGAAAAGCGCAGCTTTATTGTTTGTTTCTCATAGCTAGCTACGTTGTGAATTTTTTGCCTCCATCAAATCGAAACAAACTCCTACTAGTATTTAAAACGTCTCAGACATAATTTCAACTGCTTTGTGTGTTAAGGAAATCTTATTTTCAGAGAGGTTTGGGTAGATAATCTTAGTAGTCGTATGATGAATTGTAAAGCGAAGGGTTATTTTCTGTCTTTTTTGACAAAATTGGCGCACTTTATGGTTCATATTTGTAACTGAAAGGCGATTCAGTTGTATGCCTCAATAATTCATTGAAACTAGGGTTAAATAAATACCCGACCGTTTCAGCTATCCGAAACTGGTCGCATTTTTCACGTTGTCATCTGGAACATTCGTAGGTAGATGAGGCTGTGTTTGACATGAACTGAATTGGCACACTTTTGTAAAATTTTCTTGCTTCATAGCCTTATTCCCTTTTATTTTTAATGAATCAGCAAAAAAGGAAGAATGGAAAGAAAGAGAGGGAAAAGGGGAAGAAGGAGAGCGTAACGGCAGGTCCAACACGGCAGCCCTTCGACAGGGAACGTGATCTTCTCGTCTCGCGAGTGGACCCACTCAAACGTCGAGCTATCATTGAACGATCCAAACAGTTGGGCTCCAAATTCGCCCATGGGGGACAGAAGTTCCTATGAACTGCCACCCTTTCCCCCTCGATGTGTACTTTCGTCTGTACATACAATACAATGTCTAATTTTCTGCCCTCCTTTCCTGAGTGTGTTCCATGCTGTTGTTGTGCCAGTCTTTGTACAAGGCGGTAAGGCAGCTACTGTCGGATCCGCGTGCGAGGTAACTGCCTCTTGTATAACTCACCCTTTTGACAAATATGCAGACCACTCATGCCAAACTTAAGGAGAACCGGCGCCTTGTTTCAATCGGGCGTAACTAATGCTGTTGATATCATGCGACGTTGATGGAGCGTTTGAAAGTTGTAATGGTATCCAGTAGTCCATTGCCCCGCATATCATTCCCTCTCCCTATCCCGTCCATTCCCAAATGGCCCCCATTCATTCTCGCAATCCTCATTCATGCAACCTCTTTGACTCCAAAGCAGCCAGGTCATTTGTAAATCCTAGGTTCTTCCCACCTCTTTACTAGGTTAGGTTTGCTTTACCATCTAGCAGTTTATGACGAGCAAAAGGAGAGAGCCAACGTCGTTACATGTCAGCATAGGCTAGGGAATTTGGTTAATAAAATTTCTTATTTTCGGGAATGTTTTGGAATGGGATTATCGAGGTCCTGCATTTTGCAGAAGGCACTTTCTCTGTCCACCGAAGCACTAAAGCCATGACAGCCCTTTCATGACTGAAAGTGTAGATGAAGTCTGCAATGTCCTATTTGAAGCCGAAGTAGTACCAATGAACAATCTTGACGACCTCTGCACACAGCTTACCCATTTCATCGACAATGGGACGAAGGAACTTTGGGAGTCACTGGTTAAGTACACGAATTCATTCTCATAGCCAAATATTAGGCAAGGCAAGGCTAGACCAACTTGGCAGCCATCCAGACGCGTACAACCTCATATGTTGGAAGTGCTAGACCGACTTGTCGAAAAGATTATCAAAGACGAGGCTGTGAATAAGAAGGTTGGAAGTCTACAGCTGTGCGTCTACTACATGAAGCTGAACACAGTAGCCAAGAAGGAAACTCTCCCTACCCCACGTAAACAGCTCGCTAGATTCCCTGCATAGGATGTGGTAGAAATGGACAGAGAAGACAGTTTACATATTACTAAACGAGATTTATGAATTCCGGACAAGGCCTTTCGGACCCTGACGCCTTTCTGACACCTCATGCTAACCGCGCTGGCTGGTCAATTCCTGAAACAGCGTATAATGCACCAGAGTGACATTCTTGCCTTCAGTAGGGATATTCGATAGCATAACGCCGACCCGAGGCTAGTGTTAGGCTGCCTATGTAACCCTGAACTCGAAGAAACGCCGCCTTCTGCCGCACAAAGAAAGCCAGGACCCGACCAACACCAAACAATCAGACGGAACTTCACAGTTTCCGGGGCTTGATAGATTACTGCAGGCGTCTTGTCGAGGGTTTGACTAAGATCACAAGCCCACTGCGAAAACTGACGAAAAGCGGACAAAAAAGCGCGGAAAGAACTGAGACGAATGGCGTATTTTGCAACGATTCTAGCATTGTTGAATTGTGAAACACTGATGCCAGTGATGCAATCGTGAGTGGCGTGCTCTCACAAAAGGATAGAGAATGTGGGCACATGTCGTCACCTACACAAGCATCAAGCTCAACAGAAAAATGAGAGGAAAAGCACAACACAAGGTGTGCTGTTCGCTAACGTCACGATGGTTAGACATTTCAGACACTACCTAATAGCGAGGAAGCCCATAGTTGGAACGGATCATCAAGCGCCAATCCGGTTGAAAACGATGGGAGAGGTAGACCGTTCAGTGGCACACTGGTACGAGAAACTGCCTTGTTACGGTTTCAAAATCCAGCAGAGTACAGAAAAGGGAATGAGCGTAGCAACGCAGGTGTCTCATCTCGCAAATCAGACCTCGCAGGAACTCGTGACATTTCCGAGAATACCATCTTTTTAACGAACCCGCTAAATACCCGTGAAGAAATAATCCAAGTACGAGAGGTCGTTCATATTCTCTTACAAGTCAGCAGCAAAAGAGATGAGCTTGTCAAACAAGGTGGTCAGATGGATGTGGCAGAAGTGGTCGAAACCACCCCTAGAAGGTGAGGTTTTATTATAACAAAATGGGATCGGAGCGCCCAAGCGCAGAGTGGTTTCAGGCTCATTGGTACAAACAGTTCTCCAAGAGCCACAGGAGCAAATGGACCATACAGGGGAAAAGCAGATACTAGATGCAAAAAGACATTGGTGGCTTTCGATCACGTAAGAAGTACATGACCTTCTTGCAGCATCACTTTAGGGGAGAAAGTAGCAATGACATTGAGAGTCTTCTCCTAACCACAGAAGGGGGAAAACGTTGTATCCTTGCTATTGATAGACCACTTCACGAAATCGGTTAAGGCAGGACGAATCAAGACGCCAAACGCCGAAACAATTGTCTCTGCTTTCATTAATAGTTGAATTCGCCAACAAGGAATTCTCGAAACGGTGCATAACGATCAAGGTGATGAATTCGGGATTTCTCAGATATGCACGACATCTGGGTACCCCCAAGACCATAGACAGGTGGAAAGAACGAGCCGTGCTCTGAATGGATTGGTGAGGGCTTTCACTAAGGGTGTCCGACCACAGGATTGGGGTTTATGCGTTGGACGGTGACCTCTTGCGCATAGGGCTAGGGTCGTGCATCTAGTGATTTTTCACCGTTCAAAATCCCTATAGGTTGAGAAATGAAAGTGCCAACCGATATTATCTTACCAAATGCGGAAGTAGTGTCCCCGAAATACGTACTGTAACTAGCAAAAGGAATGGGGTAAATGTTAAACATTGCAAGGAAGAACTTACGCCTGTCATCTTCCAGGCGGAAAATATGTCATGACAAATACAGCCCATTCTGCGTCTACAGACCTGTTTCGTCCCATAAATCCCGTGTCCCTTCATGCACAAATAGGTCTTCCTGATGGAAAGAAAACTAAAAGCACAAAGTGCCTGCGCAGATGGCGAATCAACCGTGTGCCCTCTACTGAGGCAAGCACAGGTTTCATCAGCTAACCTAAGTATATTTAAAGAGTATACAAATAGGGATTGAAGCAAGAAAGTTTGCAAAAACCATGGGGACGTTTCCGTTTAATGTAAGGCAGAACTTATCGTTTGTATACTTACAGATATGACATATATAGGATATTTTTGCTCCACCTTAAAATAAGTGCTACTAACCGCGGGAATCATTGACGCCGTTTTCTTCTCAAAAAACTGATTGCCTCCGTTTATAACAAGCTTGGAGTACTTTCCAACTTAAGTCTCTTACACTATATTGCCATCTACAAACCACACCTCCCTCCCCAAACTTTTGAGATCAGAGATCGATTGGAGAGGCAACGTACAATTATTTTGGCTTGGCAAATTAGGGATTTAACTGCACCAACCAATCCAAAGAAAGCCAGCTACAAAAATTATTTACTTTTTAACAAACTAGCAAGGTTCTTGAATCACTATGAGGAGTTGCGGTAACGGAAGCTTTGCCCACGTAAGAACAGCTTCAATGGTTCAGAGTGCGTTGATCACTTACACCTTTACAAGTAGCACATTAATGTGCATACGAATTACAAATACCTATATGGAATAAGAGCTGTATAATAAATCCGACAGCGTATGAATTAATCTAAGTAAAACAAGCACCACTTCGAATGTTAGAAAGCAGAAAAGTATGCTGCGTGGCAAGCTATGCAACGTGTAGATAAGCCTATATTTTTTAAAAGGGATTGTGCTTATGGAAACCTCAAAAAAGGCTGGGGAGCAGTTTTCATGCGTCCCAGCATATTTTGTTTTATTGAACCAACACACGTTTTGCCTACATTCTGCTGCGCACTAGTTTTTGGCCCATGTTGAACGCTGTTCGTCTATTTCGTGCTGCCGTATGTTGAAATTTCTCTCATCTTATTATTTCTCACAGATTCCAGAAAATATTGTGGTCGCGCGTAACCTTGCTACTGCCTCGGCCACTGCGCATTTACATCCATTTAAATTGTACAAACTCGACGATGGTCCCCCTTCAACCGCCACTTGTACCAGAGAGGAAGCTCTCCACTTTTATGAAACTATGCAACGTATTCGACGTATGGAGACTACTCTTAGTACTCTGTACAAGGAAAAGAAGGTCCGTGGCTTCTGTCATCTGTACTCTGGTCAGGTAAGTGACATTATCAATTTGACCTCTGTCATATGCTTCGGTTCATAATGCCGCATTAAATCTTGCTCTAGGAAGCCGTCGCAGTTGGTGTCGAGGCTGCTCTCAGTCCCGGCGACGCCATTATAACGGCATACCGTTGTCATGGTTTTCTCATTACGCGGGGCGAATCCGTTGCTAGCGTTATTGGCGAACTCATGGGTAAGAGCAACGGCAACGTTGCTGGGAAGGGTGGTAGCATGCACATGTATTGTCACGAATTCTACGGCGGTAATGGTATTGTCGGTGCACAGGTTGGTTCTTCATTGTACTCCGCTCTTTTCAATCGATCTTCGCAGTTAACTTTTAAGAAAATCCACAGGTTCCTCTTGGCGCTGGCATCGCCTTGCACAAGAAACGCAATGGTACAAATAACGTCTGCGTGACAATGTATGGTGACGGCGCCTCAAATCAGGGTCAGGTTTTTGAGACTTTCAACATGGCAAAATTGTGGAACCTGCCATGCATTTTCATCTGCGAAAATAATAAGTACGGTATGGGTACTTCAATTAGCAGATCCTCTTCCAACACTGCTTATTACACTCGCGGAGATGTTATTCCCGGTATCTGGGTATGTCTGTTCTTAAAGTTTTACTTCAAAGTTATTTGGCGCGATATCTTGGCATACTTCTGACATTTCAAATGGGACTGTATGGTTTTAAATGTAGATGGTCTTTCCCACTTACTTTTTGACTACACTCATCGACTCAATCCCTTTTCCGATTAAAGGCCGATGGTATGGATGTGTTGACCGTCCGTGAGGCGATGCGCTACGCGACAGACTGGTGTCGTTCTGGAAAGGGACCAATAATCGTTGAAATGGAAACCTATCGTTATTTCGGTCACAGTATGTCTGATCCTGGTACCAGCTACCGTACCCGCGACGAAATCCAAACTGTTCGACGTGAACGCGACCCAATTATCCTCTTCGGTCGCTTTATGACCTCTAGTGGTCTGGCTACCGATGATGAGATCAAGGTGATTTACTCCTCTCAACACTTTTCCGCCGGGATGAACAAATGCTCATATCATTCCTTTTTTTTCAGGCCATTGACAAGAAAATTCGTCAGGAGGTGGAAAATGATGTGGCAACATGTGAAAATTCCCCACCTCCACCAATCGATAGCGCATACACTGGTGTGTATCGCAGCTACCCTTCCAATTTTGGCATTCGTGGAACTGACATTACACAGTGGATCGTACCAAAATGCTAGGCGGCAAACGTGTGGATTCAAAGCGAACTCCCCAGTGCTGCGTTACCAGCCACGTTACTCCTCGACAAACTAGCTACTCTTCTTTTTTTAGTGTATTTCTAACCGTGTTTTCCCGCTTTTCAACAGAATATAATCCGAGTTTTATTTGAAGACTATCCTGCTGTCCTCTGTTGAGTCCTTTATCTGTGCATCACCAGTGCGCCCAACTATCCGTTTTAGATTCATACAAAGGAGAATTCTGGGTAGCCGTCAGACAAATGCAGCGTACTGCAATGGTTTTATCCGTGTTAACAATTACTAGGTCACATCGGGTAGCTTCAACGTGAACCGCCTTGAAAGCTGGGTGCACGAATCAATCAACGTTTTGTCAAACCTTGTGACGATTTCTGATTGACTCAAAACTCCAACTTTCCAGGTCAGGGTGCACGTGTAACGTGGTAGGCGATATGGTGGATGGGGCTCAACCATGAATGGGTTTAGTTTAGGCTCGTTCATGCAAAAGGAAGCACAACTAAAGCAAATGTCCTCCTAGCACACAACCTCTCTTGTAACGAACTTCGAGCTCATTCCTCTCTGCCTGCTTACCAGCTCACATCAGTCATTGTGTTAACTACCGTGAATTGCAATTCGTTGCGAGCCAGGAGGAGGAGATCGTGAATTCATTTCCAGTTAAGATGTTAAGACTCCTAACTCAAACCACTGGGAGATAACTAGTATTTTTTATTTATTTGATAATGCCTTGAGTAAGGATTCTTTCAAGCAATTCATTGTTGGCATCAGGACACCCTCATGGATTTGAGGGCTGGATCGCAAGGATGGTTATAACACTCAGGCACTGCCTTACTTGCTCCAACACGATTCTGCTCTTTCTCATACAGCCCACACTACTCAGGCGTAAATGACTAAAAAACCCCCCGTGATTACGTTATCTCAATCCTTTAGTGTTCTAAATCTTTCAATTTACACCTCTTAAACTGCCCTTTTTGGAGCGAGTACCACATAATCACAAAATCGGTTAGCAAGTATAATGGCCACCTAAAGGCACAAATGCTCACATCAAACGCCAGTACTTTTGCCTCCCACTCGTAATTCGCAAAGGCGATTTCCGGGTATTGAAAGTCTGCAGCATGAATATTTGCTTGGAGGTCTGGAATAATTTTTTACTTCAACCCACCAATCAGTTCACGGCGTTGCCTCGAAGGCAGAAAGCAAGCCTATGCTGCGGCTGCCTGCACCAAACACTTAATGTCGGTAACCAAAACCCACTTAATACTAGCACACCTTTTGGTATCATGGCGATTTCACAAAAATTGCTGACTTGCTCGTCAACCTCAACATTTCATCGGGGTCAAACCACAAACAGTTGCTGGGGTGTCCTTACCGATTTTTATCTGTCACAGACAAGCAAGGCGCGTCAACCATCGTGATCGTCTGTTTTTTCCTTGCCATAACAACTCCAAAAGTAGTCTTGAATTGAGGCGAATCGGTGGCACTACTGGAGGCATAAGGGTCACTGCACCTGCTTTGTAGATTAACCGTCTGTGCCTGAATAAACTTTCCGCTTCTATGTGGATGGAGAACGAGCCTGCTGAACAAAACCTCTACGGACACATTTCAAGCAATATTGTGGGTTAGAGTGCCATTTCACTGGTTTTCTTCTCTAGGGAAATAAAAGAATTGCTATTAAAACTAACCTTTCAAAGAAATTGCGTGAATTAAAACAGTCAAATGCGGCATTTCTGATAGTTCAAAAATGAAACAAATTCATTTATATTTACACGTGAAAAGCGAGAATTTCGTTTGTCGGACTATTGGCACAATGTGGGGGCTATTGTGAGAGAGACCAAAGAAGTTGCACAGACGCACCGACGGCATATGCCTCGGTCTCCACACGAAGGTCGCGTGACTGCAAACATGTGCATATGCGTGGAGAGGTGGATTGCGCGCCACTTCAAAGTAAAAAGAAATGGGACAATTTTGCTAAAATAAAGGGGGTAAAAATTGTGGCCAAAACACGAAACGTTGGCGATCATGTTGATGCATGTCTGCAACTTGTATATTGCGCACACCATGACGAACAAGTGGTGCAGAACCTAAAAGGTACAACTTAAGCCATCCAGATCAGATTCATTGACCCAAGAATACAGATTACTCTCAGAAATTTTCCGCTTTTTTGGTTAGCTTACGCTAACAGCCTGTACTTAATAACTG
>NW_020170455.1:220528-222195 GCF_000524195.1 Echinococcus granulosus | reverse complement strand
CTACCGGGTCAAAAGATGCCTGATAGTTGGAATTGTGATGTTGTTTCATGAGAAAAAACGCCGAAATAGTATTTTCCATCTATTTTATGAGGCCTTAACCACAAAACAGATATGACTAAGTATCGGAGAGATCAGCATCAAAAATAATTTGTCGGCACGGTAACGGAGATTTGATTTTTGATTGGTTACGCTGGAGGCACTTTAAATAGGTCACAGCAAATAATGGATTCAACGATGCCAAAAAAATCACCTTCCACTAGTCCACGTGGCAAGCCAGTAATGTTATTTGCGGCTTTGCTTGGATATGGAAGGATCCACTGAGTGCTTCCTCGGTGGGATTTCAGACGCACTTGAGCCGCCGCTATCATGCGTCCGAAATTAGACGAGGCAAAATAATTTACAGTCGTACCTGCCGGCCGCAAAATACGACAGAATCTCACCAACCAAACACCCTAGATTAAATAGTTTTCCCTTATGAATAATCCCCACAGTGTCTACCACTCACATTGTTTTAGTACACTAGTTCAAGGGGACCACATTTGTTGTGCCGCGCATTTACCCAAGCAGGACCTCCAGTCTTTGCAGCCCTCGCCTACATTTCAGCGGTTTAGCCGGACCACCACGCTCACGATACCCCAGCCCCTCCGTGGAGAAGTAATAAGCTTTCTTCTATGGAAACATACGATCATAAGGAAGCTAAAATACTAATTTACTTATCCGTTGGAAAATGAAATGTCCAATGAATTAGATGAAATATTGGTGAACATCAATTCCCGCTTAATATTTTCCCAAGTATCCCTACGTAGGACGCAGCACATTAATTCTCTTGGATTTGGAATCTTAGGTCTACCTAAGTTCTAAAGATAATCTTCAAGGGATTGCAATTTAGCCTACGAAAGCGATTACTGGCAGAAGCTAGCGGAGAATCCGAATACACTACTAGGAACTTTACTTACCCTAACACTTTGTGATTCAGAATACAAGGGTGAATTTGCTTTTAAAAGTGCTCTATAAATTTGTATCAAAATGCAGTTCAATCACTACGAAAAATAAGCAAAGTTGCCCACCAATAATACAGCAGCGCTACAGAGGCAAATACCTAAGAATTACCGGAAAAACTTAGAACTTAAAATTCTGCTGTGAAAATAAACAAAACTTGATTTAACAATAGATTTATATGTATTAATTTAAAAGTCAACTTCCTATTTATCATGGGAAATAGATTTTGTAAAAGTTAGATTCCGCTGCTCAAAGACAATTTCAGCTATTCCCTTTAAGATTGAGAATTTGTTTTATCGGAACAATTGGTCTGTTCGCAATGTAGTGGGAGCCGCATCTTCTCCTAATCACTAATTCCACTATTTGATTTAGCGGGCTTGTATTTTGGACAAGCTTTCATAAATGAAAGTATACCTATGTCCTTCAAAACGCAAAATTCTCGAATTGATATAAGTGTAGCGCCCGATACTTCCTTGAAGAGGAAAAAAGACAATACTAGGGCAGAATTTGTATTGCCGACTTTATGAAGGGCTTAGGAACTACCAGCACGGGCCAGTCGTCGGGTCACCTTGAGGACGTACAGTGGTGGAAAGCCTAATTTTCCAGTCACAAAGACGTTGTGTCAAGCGGACAAGTAAAGCATTAACTAGATACGACGGTGGTTAATT
>NW_020170455.1:198771-220428 GCF_000524195.1 Echinococcus granulosus | reverse complement strand
GTATTCTACTCCTGTATTATGTCTTCTTTCGTCTTCAGGGAATTCTCGGGACGCTACAAGTTTATGCAGAAATAAACAAACAAATAAAGGTTCGTTAAGTCCTCAAATCTATAAAACCAACTCTTTTTGACAAAAGTAAACTTGGTCTTAGTATAATGGGTCATAGAATTTGCAAATGATTCAAGCTTCGATTCATTAGACCTACCAATCAATAAAACATGTCTTTTTTCCATCTTACTGAGGTAATTTTACATCTTTATTAGGCCCAAGAAGTACATTCAAAAATAAAACTAGAATGCACTGCAGAACCAAAGGTGCGATGACACGCTCCTTTTTTAAGGCTTACTCTACAATATGGATCCCTATCGTTACTATTCGTCACCAAGTAATTCCTTAAATCCGCACGACCATTTTTAAAGCTAGCCGCACATTCGCCTACGATTTTGCATTTTGGTGATTACGTTTCTTTAATTGAATCAAAAATGACTAATTTGGTTTGTGCCAATGGTATGTTTTAATTATTTAAGCTTAATGGTGCGCTAAGCAAAATTTCCTCAGTTAACCAATAAACCTTTGAGAACGGTTTGGTGCGGAGGTAATGATCCAGTCGTAATGTACATCCTGAATGACCATTAATACTGTACTACACACACATTGACTGGAATGTTTTATCCTGGTAGATGATTAGAGTGACTGGTTGCAGCCCTTTTTGCCTTGCAATACTTTGTCTATTCTAAGTTGATTTCCCCTACTTGATTTTAGTACTTAAGTAACCTAAGAATATTTTCTACACGCTTTTCAAGGAACCTGTTTTATGCTATACGCTGGTGTATGCTGATCATTTTGCTTGGTAACAGTAATATATGGTTTGTATCTGATGAAGTACTTGAGGGCATGATTACTCGCTGCTTTTATAAATTGTTAGTTTGCGATACGAAGTCCCTTTTTCAGTTTACACTTTGACTAAAATAGTTACAGTATCAAAAGACTCTAAGGTAGCAATGACGTCACTTCGATTCCTTTAAGGCGGAGAAATTTGATAAATTTTTTTCCAATCATTGCAGACACTTGAATTGTATGGCACCATCGCGATGTATTCGTTCTTGCGCTACTTGGCCGTCCTCAAAACGTTCACATATTTTGAATTCGAACCTCTTTTCCTGGGTCCGTCGAATCTCACGACAAGAACTTCGCGAGTTCTTCGACGACTCTGGGTCAATGTCGAGCAGGAAGATTCCTACTGACGAAGTCAACCGACGCATTTTTGAGAACGAATTCATTTGCTTTCCCCATGATCACAGGGTTGGGTTCACCGCTAATCAGGTATGCTCATCTCTCATAGCTCATTCTGTTTTGATTTCCATGTATTTGATCGGCTTTTTGCCGAGGTCTCCCTTTCTAACCATAGTTCCTTTGTAAATTCAATTTGTTTTTTTGTACTTTGCGTTCATAGTATGATTGTTAGCTGCTGCTCCGCGAAAATAAGTGTTTTAGTACATTTTCCAGTAGGCATCTTGCTAAGCCGATTATTCTTCCTTTTCGCTTCTTATAAAAATGATTATTTTTTGGGATTACGCTATCTTTTTTACATGATTTTGCTTCTGATTTAAGGCATATAGAGTCATTTTTCAGTAGCTTTATGTGCGTTGTGTTTACTAAAAGCTTGTCCATTGATAATATAGGCCATAATTTCAGTCGTTGTATTTGTTTTTCAATTGACCGCATGACAGTGAATTACCCGTCACGGGACTGCTTATCATCAGCACGATTGTTTTGCACGCTCTAAGGAAATATCGAGTTGTTTTTTTACCCTTTTCGCAAGGAAAGCGATTCATGAAGACCTTCAAAAAGTGTTCCATTTTCGAGGCTCTTCTGTCTGCTCCACTGTATTCGCTGTAGATATCGATATTGAGAGTGCGAGGAGGCTAGAATATGCCAAGTTACTAGAGGCCGGTAATAAACCCCAGACCATTTCGTCCTGTTGTGAAATAGTTGACAAAGTGTCGACTATAACCGTGGGTGGGGGAATCTTTATTGTGAAGAGATATTGGGTGTTTTTATGCTTTTGCAGAATTCATAACGTGGAGTTGAATTTTGCATTTAGCTATCAAGTTATTTAATTGGAGTTGACAAGTGTTAAATTTGGCTGTAGGACACTCATCAATGGGCTCTGGATTCATCACTTCAACTATGCTTCATCAATGCATCCATCCACCTTTAGCTCATACATCCATATTCAGTTCGATTGTCAACTCATATCCATCTTTCTATTCATTTATGCCTCCAACTGGATATTTACTTAATTATTCATCCATTTATCCACCCATCGATCTCTAATCCATCCATTCTTTCATTCATCCATCGATTTGTTTGTCCATTTGTCCAATCTTTTAATTTATTCATGCATTCCCTTACTCACCTATCGAGGAAACAACTTTTCTGTCCCCCATTGTGATTCGAAACCTGAGATAGAAATACAGTACCAGTGAGAGTGCATTACGACGCAGTACGTAGTGCAAAGTGAACAAGCTAGTATGGATGTGCGATAACAGTAGAGGTGGTGGTGATGGTTATTGAAAATTCAGCAGTATTGACGGCTAGGTAAATAGAGAACTCAGACTTACTACCTCATGCACTGCATCGGTACACCTTTGACAGAAGCGATTTGTGGCGCACCCGTCCATCTATTCACCTTCCCATTCATCCATCCACTCATTTATGATCTACTCATCAAAGACCCACTCCTTCATTCACCTATCCATTTATTCATCTCATCAATCCATTCTTCCTTTCTTTTAGCTATCAATTCGCTCCCTCATTTATCTAATAACCGAGTCGTTCATTTTTCATGTCTCAGTTACAGCCAGAAAGGCCTAGTTAAAGCATAAATGGTGGTGGAAATTTAACATCATTGGTAGTTTTTAAACACAGTGTTGCGTGAGGAAGCTTGATTTATCATTTGTTGCTCGTCACCGAAGTCGGCATTTTAAAGCGAAGATAGGGATGTTGGAACGTCAGTAGTATCGATAGGTGCACTACTTAAATGAGGTCAGACTTTCCCTGCATGACTTTTCGTAGTTGGACGTGAACCGCCCGGTGGAAGACCGGTGGTCGGCGTACCGACTGGGTGGAACGATGTCCTTCAGCGTGCAAGAGGGCTTTTACGACTCTTTGCATCCGCTGGCTCGCTACACGTCGGAGTTCGCGGGGGGTCACCTCTTTACCGTGGTTGACGGCCATGCAGGTCATACGTGCGCACACGCGGTGAATATGCTGCACGCAGACTACATTACCGCAAACTTGCTGCCACACCACCTCCTCGCTCCTCTGCACGCTGCTCTCAGACGCCAGAGCCTGCCTCACGCGCCGCCGCAGGTGGGTCGCTCTTCCTATACCCTCTGTCAAAATCATTTATGCATTCGGCAGTTAATTAACCCCTCATCTAGCCACGTGTCTCCTGAGATAGATTGCTCTCCCCATCTCCTCACCTCTTCATTCATTAATCCTCTCTTGTACTCATTATTGATTGGTCCATTGAAAGCCATCGATATCGGAAGTTCAGTACACGGTCATCTCCGTATGTAGTGGCTTCCCACTGACAACTCAACCAACTGCCAGCAACTGTGTGGTATATGTAAATTTCACTGGAGGGGAACAATACTCTAGCATTTACTTTTTTGTGGATTAATTTAGCATAAAATATATTTATATTTAATTATAATGCCTAAAATCGCGAGACCAAATTCCCTCAGGGAATGCTCTATTAGTTGAACGGCCACTAGAACTGATTAAAGATTTCAACAACTTATTTTCATATCAGCAGATTATGGGCTAATGTGATTGTGGTAGATTAGAATCTGTGTAGGATCTGCTTCTGACCTCGTGTCAACCTTAAGTTCACCGGTCACCTGACAGATGCGCATTAGTGCACGCATGAAACATGAGTCCAGTGTTATATTGTTGGAAATCAGGCAACAGAGTATGTAATGGAAGTGTGTACTTTAAGCAAAATGCAAACGAGATCATTCCTGGTTTCAAAATTACGCAAATGCTTGTACTTTTGCAAGACAAAAGTTGGATTTTTTTTGTGAGGGGCTGAGCTAAGCTACCACGGAATTTTTAATTAAGATTTCGTAGACAGGTGTGTGGCCAAGTTGACGCGTCTGTTTGTGCATTATTTATGAAAAGGAGTTTACTCCGATCATTAAACATGTTTCTTTGTCCTTGCAGCGGCTCGTTTAAGGTCCGTGCTCTGACGAGCCTATTCGTTTTAGAACAAAAAGTTTGTAACAAACCGCGAAACTTTTTTTGTACTTTGGTAAAAATGGAATTTGGTTCTACTGTGGGTAGCTGCAATCAGCACTTTACATCATGTTATGGTATGACGAGCGTAACATTTATGCATATTTACCCTCCTTCATTTTCGCATGGAACATCTCCATCTTGGGACCAGCGCTTCATCTTTTGTTTGTACGAATAAGTGGTTTTGTTCTCTCATTATGGTCATGGCTACATCTGGACGCTTGGAGAACTCTGTTTTTGTCACACCAGTGTAACCCGTCTGCGATCTTTTCAACCAACGCATCGACTACGAATCAATGAGTGGGAGAGAGAACTTCATCCTCATACTGCTTTGAATTGGTGCTGACAGGCTGCTTTTCTTTGGTGGAATTTTGTGGTTTTGTAGGCATATTCAGTCCTGAGTCGCAATTTTTGCCCTTTTCATTTTCACACATTTAAAACACACAAAACCGCCATCGTGTGCCATTGGGAGGAAAAAAACAAAGCCCATTATTCACAATATGTTATTTAGTCTCTTTCTCTTTTGGGACCCTTTCGGCTGTACTGTTAAAACGAAATGATTTTGTTATTCCACCCTACCAACTGCTTCCTGAAACCCGGAAAAAGATTGTCTTAGAATTTGCTGTATGAATTCTTTTTCATTGCATTAAAACCGATTTTAAGGGGCCTTTGTTAGGTAAACATCGTTTTTTCTATTTATCGAAGTAAAATTTAATGGAGAAATGTTTGTCTCTCTTCATACATAGAAATAAGGTCTTCCTATTTTGGCCTAAAAATGATGAAAGGGGTTTTCCGTTAATTTACACCAAAAACTTTAGGCTTGCTTTTCAGAATCTCGGCCGACCCCAATTTGAACTTATTTGTCTACGTAACATGCAGGTGTGCTTGCACATGCTTCATTCAGCGTATAATTTTCATCAACAACTACACGGAAGAACAACCAATTTCCTACCTTTGGTCAGACATAATAGAGCATTGCCTTTCTTCGTAATGACCTACGAGGCATTACCATACAAAATAAGGACGTTTAAGTTTATAATGGAAAGGGACTGGTCTCAAGAGGTGGAGGCTGAATTTACTTTCCAGCGCCTAATTGAAGCAAGAAAAACGTCATCAACACTGGTTTTTTAGTACGAGTGAGGGGTTGTACAGTGCGGTGGGACTGTTTTGTTATCCAGGGTGCTTTGACTTTTCCGTAATAAATGGGCAAATGGATATGGAATGAATGGGTCTTAGATTTGTAGACTCGGAGGTCTGGTCCTACTTGGATGGATAAATGAATCCGGATTGTAGTACCCGTCTTTTGATTTGCCTGAACGCTTGTTTTTGTCTCCTCTTCCATCTTATAGGCCTCCGAATTGGCCCAACCCTACCTCCTCGATCCAGCGGCTGTGATGACCTCGGAGGTAAGTGGGGGAGGGTCAGGGGGGACTGGGGCAGCCGGTGCAGCCTCAGCCACTACGTCCACCGGGCCTTTCGGTAACACCGGTAGGCATAGCAACTGGCGTCTCTGGGGCAAATGGGGACCGTTGGACGCGGAGGTTAACCAGCGACGTCTCTTCAACATCCACCGCTTTTTGGAAGAGCGAATTCTCACAACTGATCGGGAGGCTCCTGGTAGGTTCTTCCAGAAGAAAAGAGCAGTATCGGTGTTGTTTTTTTTGAAGTCGGTGATCACACTTTTGTGGGAATCCAAGTGGAGAACAGACATTAATGATCCATACTGGATGGAATAATAGATCAGAGATCTATCCGAGGTGGATAGATCAGCCTAGGATGGATAAATAAAGGTAGCTTGGAGGATAGGCAATCCTTGAATAAATAGATCCATACATAAATTTGGGGCGGATGGATGATCAGATTTGAGGGAAGCAGGTAGATCTCTGATACCTCTCCCTACTTGCTAGCAGGAACAGAATATTCTTCAAATGCCCAGATGACTTGAGAATGAGAGTAATTTGATTCCCTTCCGAAACCAGTTCCAGAGCTTCACTGCTTTCGATATCTCTGGTCTCTTCTTGTCGAGTTAATGAAAGGTCTAACCATGTAGTTAGTTATCTTAAGTAGGCTTAAATTTTCATCAAAAGTTTTCTCTCATGAAAGTGTATAAGCTGCGGTGCATCGTCGATGGTTTTTAGTCTCAAAGATTAACCGCGTGGCAAAGCTTGAGCTGGGCCCAAGCTGATGGATGGAGATTAGCTCAAAGCAGCTTTGTTGACACCTTAGAGATATTGGAAAGAAACTAGACTTAACGAGGCTTGACGAGACCCAACTGTGACATTGGCGAACCTATTGGCTTGCTGAACCCTTAGTTTAAGTGGAGGCCAGATGTGTCTAGGCTATAGCTAAATAACCACTCCGCTGCCAAATATAATCAGTCGTTGGCAAAGAACGAATCAAATCATGCCAGATGCTGTGTATAGCTGTACCTCATTGCTTAACCATGTCTGATCATTGGCTGTCTTGATAGAGGAAACCGCCAATCCGCTTGTGTTCGTGCGGCAGGTGTCCACATGATCGGCTCGAGTGCGTACGTCCCAGCAGATTGATAAGGAAATTTTGGATAATGGAATTGAATTAGCAGCTAAACAGATCTGGGTTGGATGGGTACCAAAAGGAGGGAATCTAAGGCAGATGGATGGAAGTGTTTTTAATGAATGAGTGGATACATGTTTGAATGGATTCAACTTGAGTACATGTTTTGAAGTACCTAGAATAGGTGAATGGATGGATAGATAAATCCGGGATTGGCATCTGAATGAGTGGGAAATCTTGAGTAGGTGAGTAGGCGGATACCTGAGTTGATCCTGAGTAGATCACCAAAAGGGTATTTAGAGAGATATATAAAGTACGGAGAGACAGGTATGAAAGGGATGGACGAATTAATAGGCGGATCAGTGGGGATGGATGGATAGATTTGGATTTAATAAAAATGAAAGAAATCAGAGTAGATAGATGGGTCTGGGCCTTACAGCTCAAGCATCAATGTGTAAATAAATAGATGGGAGGATGGATCAAGGGAAGCCCTATGGAGGAGTGGGTGGTGGAAGCATCCAGAATGGATGGATACATAGGGAGATGCTGAATAGATGGGCAGTGGGCAGGTGAATGGACAAAGGTATGGGAGTTTTTCCGGATGGATGAGCTGAAGGATCCTGGATATTTGAGTGGATAAAGAACGTGGGTAGACAGCCGAGCTTCTGCGGTGTAAACACCAGTGATTTCCAATTCCGTTCTCACAAGAGCTTTTCTAACTGATACTTCTCAACTCCTCTCACCTCACCCCACCAGCCGACTGCGTGTTGCGCGCCAACGGCAACGTCTACGATGCTGAGGGCTTCCTGGTTTCCGAGGCCAAGGAGTTTGCACCCTCAGAACTGGAAACGGTGCTGGAGACGGCCTCGTGCCTTCGTGCCGCTCTCACGCGCATGGACAGCGACATCACGAGTGATGCGGTGCCGCACCCCAAGCAGGGCCTCAACAAGGCCCTCCTTCGCATCGTCCTCTCCGGTTGTGTCTCCACCTCCGTCTTTCTTCCCCACGACCTCACCTCTCTCTATATCCTACAGGTTAGTCAATCGATTGGTTTGCGCGTCGCCATCCATCGCGTTTGCCCTATTTCCATGCTTTTCTCATTCATCCATCTATGCGTTCATCCGCCCACCCCATATCCATTCACCCACCTATCCATCCACCCACCCATTCATCCCAGCTCTATCCACCCATATTGTGATGGTTCCGCCACTCATTGCCTCGATTCGCCCCTTGTGGGTGTATGAATGGGTTGCGTAAATAAATTAACGAATTAAAGAGATGGTAGTTTAGGTTGTTGAAGGCGTTTATGGTTGAATACATGAATAAATCAATGCGTGTGCTGAAGGCGTAGAGGATAAGTGGAGGAAAGGCTGACTGAAAATGTTTTAAGGGATAGATGGAAGTAATGATGAAAGATGAGGTGAGCAGGTTGAATGTATAAAAGTGTGGCTGAATGACACTATTCATGAATGAATAAGTAGTTAGGAGGAGGACGTTTGCAAAGTTTAGGGAACGAGATTGAATTTTCCTTCTTTTTGTTGATGTTCCAGGATTTGTGAAGCCATTTTTAAAGCCCGATTTCTAAGTTCTCTTCTCTACTGCCACGCACATCGTTCATCTCATGAAGTGTTCATTCACCGCTCTTCTGTAACTCTCTCCTTAGTTATTTTCTGACGCGAATTCTCAACCTCTAGTCCCCCTATCTATCTACATCATTTAATTGTCAAAAGTCATACGATTTATTTTTTTTCAAGGGGAGTGAGAGACCTTCCTTTTGGTGGGGAAATCTCGCACTCTTTGTAATTGCTTTCACTGCAGAGATTTCCTCCAAGTTGATGATGCCTTTCTCAACAATCAAGTCTCACAATCCCTTTTTTTATCATTTTAAATCCTTTATCCCTGTAAACATTGCTCCCATTGAAAGTTCATCCATGTAGATTGAAAATACCTCCCTTAAAACCGAGGTAATTGGTAGATCATTCCTGTTAAAAACCTTTTTTTAGTTCAAAAAAGCTGCCTAATTCCCCCACATATTGACAGATTAAGAGTAGAAGCTTTCGCTCGTGCTCATTCATATACGCACACACGCAACTTGCTGACTTTTATGGCTGCTTTGAAATTGGGCATGGATAGGTTTAATGCTCCACCTCCACTTTCCTTCAAACACTTTCCTTTATTCTTTCGCTTTCGAAACCACATTTAATTCCAGAGTGCTCGGCTGCCTATGACATCTTCAATTCTCACGAAGACCAACGTGGGCCTTCGCTATTAGTGTGAATTATGCAGGAGCTAAACAGTGAGATCAGTTGCCTCATTAAACAGGTGTCATGACCGATTAGCACCCCTTCCGGAAGTACAAATATGCGAAAATTCTTTTTGGAAGCACTCCTGAATTCATGAATAAGGTGTGCATCTCATGCAGGATTGTGCTTCATTTCATATGGTCGGTAGGAAAAGGTAGCTTAATCATTTTACAGAACTGCACAAAACTCTGGAATCTTCAAGGCACGCGGAACGCCTAGCCGTCCTCAGGGTGCGGAACGGGTGGGAAAAACTAACCGAACTTTAATTGCATTGCTTAAGGTATTCACTAAGGGTTTTCCACTGCAGAATTAGAATTTGCGTCTAGGCTGATGCCGCCTTACTGTTAGAGGTAAAGTCCATACATCTGCCGGTAGTTCAGCGTTCAAAATGTTTACTAGTTGTGGAGTGAGGGTACCAGCTACCTTTTTTATACCATTTACTGAAGCATAGGCTCACAATGCTCCGGGGTACGCACTGCCACTGAAAGAAGGGGTGTAACAGGTTTTTAACTTTGCTTGTGAAAATTTTGATTTATTAATGTGGCGATAGGTGGATGAATGGTTACAGTTATGTGCTCTTCTCCACCTACTGACGAGTTTACCTCTCTTCCTCACTCTCTCCCTCCATTAGGAATACTGAGGTATAGGCAGCTTTATTACTACCACATAGAAGGGCTTAGTGTCTACTAGCATGTCGGTCGAGGCTTGGACCGCTGTTTGGTCATCCTCTGCCTCATTTTGAACGGCGTCCTTGGCACTCACTGTGGCTGCGCTTTTAAGTTGGCTCTTGCGATAATTTTCAAGTAAAGTGAAGTAAGCTGCAAGACACTAGCGTAGATCGGTATGTGATTTTCTATCACAGAGGGGACTTTCTGGTCAAATTATTTGTAATGGACTTCACCTTTTGAGACCCATTTGCGAACTGCTTTTTGACGACTTATCTAGTGAGTACTGTGTAGGTCTAATCTACTTTTTAGGAGGCCAATTCTTATACAAACCGTTTCCTATAGAAAGGAGCACCTAACAAGCAAAATTCTTCAATAAGGTATCCGATAGATATTTTTTTCTTGGAAATTCGTTCCAGTTTCCTTCCTTCCTTTGTTTTCGTTTGGCACAATACTGCTTGGATATCTGTTGGAAGTATTCTCAGATTCTTCCAGCACAATAAGCTGTCGATCTCTTTGATATTAGTTATTGCTTATACCTCTTTCATAAATAGTAGTAGCTCTTATTGGAGGGCAAATTTCTCTATCACAAATCTCATTCCACCATTGGTCGTGGTCTAGAACTTCATATTGTCACGTTTTGATGTGTTTTTAGCGGCTCTTCTACTGAGTTTTGACAGATTCAGTCATCCACAGCAAAAACTTTTCTTTCATAGCAAAGAACCGCTTCACTTTGGTATGACGAAAGCTATTACATTCTTCTCAAGGGCTGAATGGTGTTGGATGTGTTCCACTTTATTGTCGCCAATTTTAGTTGTCACAGCTCCGCTACGATTTAAGGCTCACAAGTCTACAAGGTAGCCTTATAATACACGTACAGAAGGCCTGGACGACCAGTAACAGGTCGAATCGAGGGGAATTGAAGAAGTCCACCTAGTAACATTATAATTAGTTCAAGCAAGTGCCTTTTCGCCACAGAAGCACTGAAATAATTAACCGAAAAGGAAATCTTGGAGACATGACTAAGCGGAAGGCCAAGTACTTGGGCCGATAGGTATAACTATCACCAACAAGCCCCATTAGAGGCACTTAGTTCACAATGTACGGTCTTCCACTTTTAACTCATCTCGTCAAGGAACTGACACGAGAAAAATCTGGAGAATAGTCTGAACTAGTCTGGTAACCACATGACTTGATAGAGGCATAGATACACAACTGACGCTACTAAGGTACCATCGATGCGTTATAAAATGATGTTTAATTTGCTGTTGTTTTATAGGTGGGTGACTGCGGCGCGGTAATGGGTAGGTACGTGGGTGAGGCCGCACTGAATACAGCAGAGGGGACACCCGAAGTGGCGCAGGAGGAGGAGGAAGAGGAGGAGGACCCATCCCAGACACGATCGAGGAAGATAAAGCCCGCGGACTGGGATGCAGAGCTGTTGGTGCCTCCTCACAACGCGCAGAACGTTCGCGAGGTGGAGCGTCTCCATTCCCAACATCCCACTCATGAGTCCTCGCTCATGATTTCTGAGAATCGGTTGCTCTGTAAGTCTACTTCACGTTTCCGTTGTAGGGAGCTGGCGAGTGTTTTTTGTTGTTGATCGCTCCTCTTTCTACTTCGAGCCGTCTTCCAAATGTAATTCTGTGGCTTTTAACTGAGTGGACTGCCTATGTTGGTCTTGAAGTACACTTCATACTTAATTCACCTTCATATATTTCACCCTGAGGCTCTAATCGGAAACTTCTTATCGAAATCAGATATTACCAAGTCATACTTGACATTCATCTTTGATCAGATGCTGTTTAAATCTAGTTCTTGAATTTTGAAGAATTCGAAGGTCCCTGGCAATGATCATCCGCGAAAGTTTTATCGTGTGAGTACTTAATTGCGTTTCCTGAATGTGCCTATGAAGGGATCAGTGTATCCACACTGCGGAATGCTCTACTTCCTTACGTCTACTGAAATTGATACCTTGTATTTGATTTTAATTGCACTAATCGCTTTCATCTGTCGCATTTTTCTTATATAAAGGTCATTTAACTTCCCAATAACATTTTAAATTTACACTCCCTCTTCATAAACTTTCCGCTTAGCTTACTCCCCAAACTTCGGAAATCTTGGATGTGCTAATTATTTTGAGCGTATAAAAAGGTTCTATGCAGCAAAAACTCATTCAGCACCTTAGCTTATCAATCAGTACTATAAATTTATTTTGAAACGTCCTTGTACTTAAATATTTTTTTTGTGAAGTGCTTCATGAATGTACTTCTTAAATCCACGGATCTGGGTCGCGTTTTACGTCTCCCATTCCCAGTCATGATTTTTCAGTTGCCACCGATTTCGTGCTCATTTCTATGAATTCTGAATTCGTAAATATATCTTCGAGCTACTTCGTGGATTACCCACCATGGAATGTTGTCATTACCTCGGCTCGTACCCTTTGTAGAGGCCGTGAGATGCCACGAGACTGCTATTTTTCCTCCTCTTATTAGTTAAGCAAACCCTTCAACCCTGATTTCAGTCTCACAAACTGGAAACCACGGCATCCTTCAAAATTTTTTTAAAGGTGCCTTCAAAATCACATAGTTGGTCGGTGAAACGATATTCCAACGCGGGTTTCGAACTTGGAAAATGTCAAAAGCGTTTCCCATCCGATGGAATCTTATTCAAGGCCTTTGGTAGTCGTTTCACCCCATGTCTCCTTCTGGGAATCCCGGAAGCGCCGCTTGAGTTCCCTTTCAAACAATATGTCTGTTCTAATCACATGCCTCCTTGTCCTTCTTATGTTTTGAAGACCGCGAAATGTTGTCGAAGATTTTTTTGCAGTCGCTATTGCAGGTTTCTTTGAAGCTGTTTTCAAATCTGCGCAATTACTCGGTGTAGTACCTCCCAAAAGTGCTTCTCAGACTTCTTAGAACTTGAAGGCGTTTTTCTTCCGCTTGATCCGTACCCAGCATATTTGACTTACTTTTTCTGAATGTTTTCGAATAGTTTAAGGAACCACCGGATTCGGTCTTTCAGGGGAAGAGTTTTGAGGAAATGACGAGTTTTCGTTCTCTGTTGAATTGAGGCAACGAATCCTATTCACGTCTGGAATGTCTCTGAAGTTTTTTCGTCAAAAGTTTATTTACCCCAGGCATCCACTCAGGACTTTGCATCAACGCGCATACCTGGAGGCGGAGACGTGATTCCCTTGGAAGTAGTTAATTTTTTTGCGCCCATTCGGTTGCCACACCTGGAGGCCACCAAAAATCATGTAATACTCGCTCAGTTTTCTGCTCCATCCGGAAGCCCTGTAAGATAGGGCCAGGGAATGTCCCCGACCATACATAATGTCTTTTTCGACAAACTTCAATTGTACGCCTGCTCTGAGGTAGGGTTCCAGCCTTGCGGGGTAGGTGTTCTTAGAACCAAATTTCCGGAAAATAATCACTATAAAGTTAGTCAAAATGCGCTTATTTTAATGGTTTCAAGTTCATGAAGCATTAACAAATCGTGGGTATTTCGCATTTAGCATCGGTGAAATTTTTCTCAGAATTTATGAGTCCTTGCAGCTCTTTCTGATACGTAAATCACTCGCTACGTAGCTATAAACGATGGCACGTTCTTTTAAGGGTCAGATTTTAGAGACTTCAAGGCGGCTGCTGTGAATGACTGTCCGTAGGTAAATCCGTTTGCACACCCTCGGGGTGAGCCACTCAGCCCTCCGGGTAATCAAATGATTTGAAAATAGTTGGGTTAAAGCGGTTGAATTAGCACGAAGCTGATTTACACCAAATGGCGATCTTTTAATTTGGTTGGAGGTAAGTTGAACAAATGGCATTCCTTCCTGATGCTGCGTTTTTAACTGCAATCAGGAATTACGAGTAGTCTGTAAGTCTTGCCCCTTCTAAGTCTCTCGCCATGCAATCACAAACGAAAAAACGTTGGTTAGAAGCCTGTTACGAGAAGTGTTTAATGCACATCAGGGCTCTTGAGTTTGCAAAAAATAGCTGTGTTTAAGGCGTAAAAATCGCATTCATTTTTCCACACAATTCCTGATACATTTGCACCCGCATCTCAGCCGTCAGTGCGGCCAAACCCTCACCTTAGGCAGTCTGTTCCAAATTGTGATAACTTTTGGAGACTGCAAGTTTCTGCGTTCGTGAGTTAGTTTATTGCGTTCATCCTTCGTCCCTTAGCATGTGTGTGTGTCAGTCGGACGTTCCACACCTTAACTGAGCGATAATGACTGCCCAGGCGCGTTGGACTGAGTACCACCACGACTGAGATGGTCACTGACAGATAACGTCTTATTGCTGAGTGACTGATTAGACCAACACCCTACTCTACCGTGCCTGAAGTCTTCCGCTTCCGGCATCGCCATAGGCTCTCCCGTGCACACATTGCTACTGTGTGTGCTGGTGCCACGATAGCGTCCTTTTTGTACTTTTAGCCTTAAAAGTCATGATGTGACTGGAGCGTCCCCCGCCGATTTGTTTTGACTCCGTGGCTTTGCACTTTCAAGCAATAACACATTTATTTAGAGGTCACTGGATAGCTTAATCTCCGCCACTTATCTGCGTCTAATCTGTGCCTTATTTTCTGATTTGTTGGTCGGCTGGTTCCTTCCGCAGGCGAGTTGATACCACTACGAGCGTTCGGTGATATTCGCTACAAAATGCCGGCGAAAGTGCTGCGTGGCATAGCACGACTCTGTGGCCTGCCGCCGAGTTACCCTGTGACGCCACGCTTCTACATCAGTCCACCGTACCTCTTCGCTACGCCTCAGGTGGTGTGCCACCGCCTCAATCCGACGCGCGACCGCTTTGTCATCCTCGCATCAGATGGACTCTGGGATATGCTCACGCCCAAGCAGGCCGTCAGCGTGGTCGCTCAACACTACCTCGACTACCACGGAGTGCGTAATGCCCCCCTCTTTGTGGAATTGTGGAATTTTTGGCGGAGATTTAAGTTTTGGTCCACTCATCCCCCTCCCCATCCATCTAATCTGATCAAGTATTAATATGCGTTAGATTGGAATTATTTTCCGAAGCTCTTTCATTTTTATCTGTTGGGAAATAGTGACCAGCCACATTGCTGCTTATCACGCGTACACTAATAGCATGATTGTTTCGCTTCCATCCTGTTAGGATCCCTCACTGGCGGGACCACGAGACACTGCAGCCAGCCGACTTATTCGTACTGCCCTAGGTGGACGAGAGATGGACCCGGCGCGAATCGCAATGCACCTGTCTGTTCCCGCTAACGTGGCACGCTTTTATCGCGACGACATAACTGTTCAGGTCATCTACCCCACTCCCTAGATAGCTCTCCACTCCCTTTCTCTCTCTCTCACTTTGTACAGACTCCCCCCTATCTCTCGTCTACCCCTCCGTCCAACCGGATATCCACCGACTGAGCAATGCCCGTAGTAGGAACCAAAAAACAGCTACCTATCTACTTCGCACCACTATCTTTCAACAGATACTAATGATGCCAAGGCTGCATTTCTAGCTCTTTACCTCCTCCTCCTTCTCCTCCCACACCCTCTCTGAGACTGCGTTCGTTTTACAATGTAGATGGTCAATTTGGGTGTACGTGTTTTTTTTTCGCTTCTTCTTTTCCTTCCTCCTCGTATCTCATTTGCTGGGAGTGGTAAGCGAGTGTTGACTCCCTCTCCTCCCTTGATACTTGAAGAAAGGGTTTCGTGTGTATGCGTGTGTGTATTTCGGGGTCTGAGGAGGCTGTAAAGTTTTCTTCGGCTCTCTCGAATTGGTTTAGAAAATAAAATTAAGGTGTATGTACTTCTTCTTTGTTCCTTGAGATCCGGATGCGTTTCAATTCCTTTTTTGTCTCAGCCGGAGAGGATTTTGTCTGGGAGGGAAAGACTGGAAGAGAACTGATAAAGTCGTAGCAAGAATGATTGAGTTTGCGCTTGTTCAAGCGAATTTTAGCAAAGGAACAGGAATTCCAAAAACGTAAATTTGTTTTCTAAATTCAACGTAGTCCACGGATGTGTTGATTTGGTAGAGAGCGATCACTCGGGTTCGTAGTTTTGAACGGGGTGAGTTCCTTGGGTTGATGTTTGCGATGCGTTGTGGTTTGTTGGAAGCAAGGTTGGTTTAATAAGCTCTTCTTGACTGTGATAGCTAAACACTGAGCCCATTAAAGCACCGTCGGCAATTTCTCGTTTGAGTTGGTGGAGGGGAGCCTATTGGCTGCTGCATGCTAAAAATAAACTTAAAAGGGTATGGTTGAGAAAAGTCAAAATTCCCACTGTTTTAACTTATACGACAATTATTTTTGACTCATCTATCCCACCAAAGAAAGAATCTGCCCACTCCTAGATATTTGGTAGCCATGGTCATGGTGGCAGAGGAATCTTTGAGGTTGTTTCAATAGAGCGCTAAATCCCACGCACAGATTTGAGGAAATATTGGGCAACCGAAGTAGTTGATAGGACTTTTGGTGAAGCTTACCCTAATCACCTCTGGTAACTTAGAGGAACTTGTTAAGTCCATGCGATTGTTTATGTGTATGCATGATAACGCCTGGAGAGGTTTGTTAGTCTACCCACGTTGTTCTGCCTGCTTTTGCATATTTTGAACTCATCCTCGATTGAACTAAACTTCCTTACGTAACAAGAGTCGGTTTCAAGGCTCCAGAAACCTGGCACGAAATTTGCGTAGCGCTTTAGGGAGGTTCAGTAGCAGAACCTACCGTCAAGCGTGGCTTCAACATTACTGGAAATTAGTCATTCCAGATTAACATGTCAACCAGATTTTTAGTGCTGAATAACACGAGTGACGAATCGTTTCGTTTACACCCACATCAGTTTTCAAAGGCGTGGTGGTAAGAAGTAAATGGATTCCTCCCACCACCCACCTAGGTTAGAAAAATGTGCCTGTGGGGGATGCTCTTGCGCTGAATGTTTCACTTGTGATGCGAAACGAAGTCTCCTTAAGTAAGCAAACACATCATCGGTCATTCCCACACCTCTAAGTCACACAGCACCGCATTCCCAGAAAATGGGGGGATTCACTTCGTGTGTGTGGGTGGTGAGCTGCGGATGCCACTGTTCACTAGCTGGTGGCCTACGAATTAGGTCTGAGGTTTACCTCTTCTCTGTGCAACACCTCTCTGAAGACAGTGTAGGCTAGTCGATCAGTGAGAAGAAAATCCTGTGCCAACTCTGACAAGGCAGCACATGATCACAAGTAGCCTCGTAACCCACACTTTTAAAGTTTTTTCATCCTAGAATGTCTGTCTTACACTGCCTCGCCTCTAAGGTGACGATGATCGCACTCTCCTGGCATTGGCACTAGACAATCAAATGGTCACACGTCAGGTGACATAGGCAATTGTGAAGTCTTACTAGAAAGTGGGGGAAAGGAGATGCATTATTCACTCCTCACTGTTAATTCAACCATGAAAGTATTAAGGAAAAGGGACTCGGCTAATGTGATCAATTAAAATATGAAAGTGAGGATGCGGAGAGCATATTTATGGGTCCCAAAGTGACTACTTTTGGATAAATTTGACAGCCAGAGAGTGAAGGGGCTCCTTGAAATCACTTCCGCAAGTACAAAACTTAAGGGAGGTCAAAATTCGTCCCAGCTGGGACAAAAACACCTTTAGGGAAGTAAAATCAACATCTTTTTTTTGGCGTTTCCATTTCTTTCGAAATTTGATGATCCCGTCGTAGGCCCACAACACATTCTTTATATTTTACAGACATATACAGACATTCGGCAAGTATTACCTCAAGATGGTAAAACAACCCAGTTGGGAAAGTGATATTTTTCTGTTCTTATCCCACAGCTCTCACTCCTTCCTTTTCCCTAGAAAGTATTGTCAAATAAATCAACTGAATTTACGATCTTTGTGTCCCCACTTGGTGACACGAAAAGGCTGCTCTTGTGGGTCCATAAATGGGCACTTTGTCAGTGGCACATCTGTCCTAAGGCCAACTCAGGTGTGCTCAATCCCACTACTTAAGTACCAACGCGGTGTCCGAGTTCGCCTTTGTATTACCTTCAGAAAGGGCAAATTTCGAGTAGACATCTTCACAGAAGGAATTCCTAACTTATTTACCAAAATGAAGGGAAATTAGCTCCAGCCAATCCTCTAAAAGTAGTTTGAAATCAATTACTTCCAAGTATTATAGTGTAAAATTCATGGAGCCAGACGTCATCAATTTTCCAAGCAAACAAATGCAATTACCTAAAATAGGTTTGTCATAAAAGGTAAATGCCATTTAAGAGGAGCAACATTACATTCAAAAAAGGAGCGACTTTTGGAATTAATCAATGGAACGAGACACAAATGGTCAGCCAAAAGAGTACGCTCTTCTCACCATCAATTAGGCTAAATATTTATTTATATGTTGTTTACAGACACAAATAGAAGCAAAAAGACTTCTCAAAGTACGGAATATGCATAGTGAATGGTTTTACAAAGTCAGGAGAAGGCACCGGAGTTGGTTGGTTAGGTTTCCTCTTCGACTCTAAACACAACCAGGCGCAAACCTGTAGGCTTTCACTGCTACAACTGCACCTCAGGGTGAAGCACCCAAGACTGCGTAGGACGACAGGAGGTGGAAGTCAACTCGGCGATGCCTTCACCTGTGCGCATTATCTTCTCAGTGACTTGCAACTAGACCACAAAGTTTAAACGAACAAATTGTGAGGTGTAACAAAATGAAAGGGCTTTTCCATTGAATTTTTACTTAACAACTGTATTCTAAACATGACAAGTCAGTTGACTACTTCGTCACTTGTTTAGGCATTCCATGAGAAAAGTGATGCGAAATCGGCAAATTACACCTCTACATTCGCGAGCCAGATGACGGATGCATTCCTGACATGCATCCTTCAACAGAAGCACCATCACGGAGTGATTGACAAGAAAATTGCTAAAGAGTAGTTCTGCAGTCAAGTGAGAAGATGGGAAGAATAGAAATAGGTGAAAAGATGGGTCAAGGCGGGCCGAAGGAAAGAATGGGATGAACAAAAGGCAGCCATGTATACAGGCGGAGGAACCCCTATTATCAAGTCTAACTCTTGCCGTTTTGCGCATTCAAAGATCCAGCATCCTGCCGTATGGATGTAACAGTGTAGGTCGAAGGTTTGCTGCACGCTTTGTGAGGTGACAAGAAGATTGAAGCGGTCAACTCCGGCGCCTTTCCCTGACTTGCACAACCATTCCATGCGCTCATTTCACACTCAAATGTTAGCGGTACAGAGTACTTCTGCCAATCCACCTCAGGGACGTGGTGTTATAGGTGACTGATTATTACCATGTTTGTAAGTTTTTCATCAAGTTCAAGTCCTCTTTAACGATGCAGTACCGGAGTCTGCCTATCCCTTCCATCTCTGGCTCCATACCCTTCGAGCGAAAAGACGGAAGAGGGGAGGACATCCTACATTAGAGTGGTACGAAAAAGTTTACAAATCGTCGTAATTTATGGAGGGATGGGGAGAGGTCGGATTTTGTTCTTCGCTTAGTGATTGGTAAAGTCCCCTCAGCCACATTGTAGGTGTAACAGACCGCTTGCCACCTTACAATGCCATGCCACAGAAGTCACTGATGTCCAAACCCATAGGATTTAAAAATCTTCAGAATTGTTGGGTTGTGGCGAGAGGGTTTTTGTTTCAGGCTAGCGAATTTTTGCAAGAAATTCAAAGGTTTACGTACATTTTAAAAATTAAGGTAAATACATCAAAAGTACTTGCACTAATGAACCAAATCTACGACAACTGGTTCCCACATCGGTTATCCCAAACGCATGGTCCTTTACCCTCCGCCTAATAGGCACTATGGAATCAGAGAAGTAGTTTTATTTTTTTTAGGAGTTAGAGAATTTTATCAGCAGAAAATTGAAGGAAATGACACAATCCTGTACGTAGGTTGGACAAAACATGTACCCAAGAAGGATTTCATCTGCTGTTTTGCGAGGTGAGATGAGATTCTGTGATGCCTCTAGCAGAGCCCCACCTACTGCCTAAATACATGCACGCAGATATATCAACACGATCATAAATGGGGATTGAAGGTGCTTTCAGGCCTGGCAGGCAGCTAACACCCAGCCATAACCCACCTGGGTACTAGTTACTCATACCGGTAAACCTATTCGGTTCAGTACGCACACTACCAAAGTGTTGCATCCCCAAAGCCATACAGCTCACCAGGCACTTTGAATTTTCCCCTTCCGACCGATCATTGTCAAGCTACAACAACCACCCCTTTGCTGCTACCACAGACTTTACTACGGTTCAGCGGTTGCTTGGTATCGTGAGACACATGTGGAAACAACTGTGCAGAGTACAGTAGAGCAATTGCAGTGAAAGTTTTTGAGAGGTGCTTTAGTTGGATCTCTACTTCATTTTACACGCATAAAAAAATCCCTAAAACGCCATTGCTGAGCGTATTATTAAACGCCGTCTCTTACTGGCTGGCGCATGTCTTGGACTACTTCAGGCGTAAATCAAGGTGGCGAGCAACGGTAGACTTGGGGCGTAAGACAGCGTGTGGCGGATGACAATACTTCTTGTGAACAAAATGGAAAAATTGAAGACCTCGAGGACGGTGCCGAGAGGAGATGCTCAGCCTATCGGTGGTAGCCCGACCCTACGTCCGTCATTTGGGATTTGGACAGGGGAGAGTTCTAAAAAAATTGCACAAGAAACGATTCTTCCTGATGTAATAGTGAATCCAATCATTCCCAGGCATTTACACAAATAGCTCCCCCTTGTGATTCACATTTCAGCTTCCGCGGCACAGTGAATTGGCCTGTCTTAGGCTATTTCAGGCATGATGACAAATGGCGAGACTACCGACTAGTGCCATTTTAACGCAAGGATATAAAAATATAAGTGCTCGTGCGGCAAAACCGATGCGCTTTTTACTCCTTGGAAATATTTTCCTTCTTTCCTGGAGTTTTGAGTTGGAAGCTCACAAATTCACAGAAACTGGAGTTTTTTCCTCATGGCTGAAAGCTGATAAAAGCTTTTCTCCTCTAATCAGTACAGATGATAATGCCAATTGTACCATGGTGGTGCAGCAGTGATGCGAGCTATATGACGAGGCCGTTTGGCAGGTACAAATCAAGCATAAAACCTGTGCGGAAAAAAATGCAGCTCCCATTCCCTAGAAACTAATTTTTTCATCAACCCAAAAGTCACAGTTTGTATGAAATGCTTCTGGTAGGTGCCAACACACCCATTATACATTTGCCCTTGATTGGCATCCACACCCATTCAGACTGACTTTAGAATGAGGAGTCGCACTAAATTGAGGCGGCTTACTGTTGTCAGTGTGTGAGTATGGACGCAAAAGAGGTTCCAACCAGAGTAATCAAGAGAATGACGTCGGGAAAGAGGTCTTCCATGGCATCAATCTGAGCACACCTTTAGTAATTTTACCATTTCACTTGCCTTTGACCTTGCAGTAAGCATTAGTACAATTAAAGTGTGTCATCACGTGGTGCTGGCCGATCGGGCAAAGGTCCAAGTAGAGCGTGAGCTGCGAGAAATTCTAGAACGTCTGCTGAAGGAAAAAAAGTAGAGAAAAATCAGAGTGTAAAGACTTTTTAATGGTTATATCCGCAGCAACACTACTTATTTGTAATTACTGTCAACTAGTCGCGACCGCGGCCAGAAGTGTCTAAATGATAGAGACTTCAGGGAAGAAATCAGAATGCCAAACGAAACACAGCACAGATTTCTTCGGAGTGAAAGGGGAGTCCCGGAATCCTCGTATTTATACCCCCTTAAATGGCTCCAAGGGGAAGGGAAGTAGTTGGATAATGTACCGTTTCCCCTGATTAGGGGTAAGAAACGGAAAAAGCGAGATGGAGAAGTTTCTAA
>NW_020170455.1:119408-198671 GCF_000524195.1 Echinococcus granulosus | reverse complement strand
CTTGGTTACAGAAGAGGAGCTTTTTTGGGAAGATGAATACAAATATCGCATCTTATTTAGGCGTTTACTTTGCCTCCTCTTAGAAATTGCGGCAAAAACAACGTTCTCGAGTTTAATATCAAGATACTTGCAACATCTTCACAAATATGAAAAGAGGAGAAAAACAAGACTTCTGGCCCGAGTATTCATACGGGTTAAGAGCTTCAGATTAATTTCATATTTTAATCCTCCCCACTTTCATCTTTGCATAGTGTTGCACCCCGAGTCCTCCCTCAAGTCGTTGCAAACTATGCTGGTGTGGTGGAAGAGCAGAAGGCTACTTGCATGTCCGACGACCATGCTACCTAGTGAAAGTACAATCCGCGTAATTAGCAAATCCATTAGAAAACGTCCGTTCACCCATGCATTTACATCTACATCTATACTCAGTTTGCATGTACTTTTGGAATGCGCTGACCGCTTGCTTAACCGTCTGCTTTAATGACAGGTCACTTAGGGCTTCGCCATTGTATGCCCAAGTATTACGCCTTCTTTTGCTTCCAGAGCAGTTTCGGGGAGCTACACCTTCACCTATTCCGCCATCATCTTTGTGTCACTTTCGATTTCCCCTACCTCTCTATCTAAACACCCATCGCTAGGGAGGACACACTTGCTACATACTCCCTAATGTAATTACGATAATTGCTGGCATAAAACCACCTTTATGGTTCTTGTAGTTGTTTACAATTCGCGTTATTAATCAAGATCAAAAAGTCAAGAAGGCAAAAAACGAAATGTCTCTTGACCATTTTTTAACGATTATAAAATAGTATTCACTCGGTGTTGTGGGATACCCACGCAACCATGAGAAATTACAGATTTAAAAAGCAGTATTTTTTGCTCAGATACACTTCTATATTCACAAATCTAGCCTTGGGTGGTAGCTTTTCAAACCTTGTGTCGAAGTTCATAATCTAAGCCTCAGATGCAATTTTTGAATGCGTGACAACTTTCCACTTTGATAAGGTTATGCGAAAAACAATCCATATATCTTACTATCATCAAGCAATTGACGGTACAGATCTATATGAATGGAAATGGAGTTTGAAGTGGATATGCCGCACACAGTTTACCTTAAAAGTTGAAAGTATCGTAATACGATAAAGGTTTATCCCTCGGCACTAGTGAGGCGCCACTTTTGTACTTTGAATTAGCCCCCTTGTACCTCGCTGGGTGGGCTGGCCTTTTGAGCCATGCCAATAGCCCAGACACCTTCTCTGCGCTGAATATATATTCTGCCCGAGTATTTTGTCTTCTTTCGTCTTCAGGGAGTCCCGGAACGCTACAGTAGTGACCAAGGTTTACGTAAGTAATCTGATACCGCCGCTATAGATACAGAAAGAATGTAGTGTGCATAGTCTTATGGACTGGATAGAACTGTCAGAGCTAACGGTTTGCACAGATACTCACTAAAGGGAGAACTGTCCATAAGTCTTAGTAATTCTGCTATTTTACGGCGCTGCGAAAAACATGGGTGGAGGCTTCAAGCCTCAGAGACTATATTTTCGCCCTGTAATGTGACCCAAAGCCATTACTACTGCCTCTTACGGCTTTCAAGGCTGCCTCGAAGCCGTTTTAAAAATGTAACAAATTAAGGCGTATTGTTGCCTATTTTCAAACTGAAATAGTGACGATTGTCCTGGTTGTGTCTGGTAATGGATTGATTCTGCTTAGACAATTAACTAGGCGTGTAAAATGCCATATATAGGATATTTAGCTACCAAAATAAATGAGAAACGAAAAGTATAAGGGTGATGACTTAATTTAGCATGAGGGGAAATTTGACAAACCTGGTTATTTCGTACTTGAAGCAGATCCTTTACATGGCCAATGCGCTTTTGTTATTGAATCGGTTTAAAACTTTTGCGACATTATATGTAAAATTTTTAACTAAAATGAAAAGTACTTTAAATCATTTTGTATTAGTGCTATTTAAACTACACTTCAAGGTTAATGGCGAGGCGGTAAATCGAGCCATCCCGTCTGCCCTTTTCGCTTCAATAATTTAGTCATTTTTCCTACTCTCTCCGCAATCCAGACTTTTTACTCAGGCAGTATACGATGGAGGCTATTCTTCTTCGTCAGGGAGCTTATTGCGTGAATCGTTGTTTCCGGGGTTTCTTAAAAACATCCTGTGTTCGCTTCGCTGCAACAACTGCTACCGCAACTTTTAGCAAAACTAGAAGTGAAGGTCTTCGCATTGGTGTACCAAAGGAGATGTTCCCTAATGAAAAAAGGGTTTCTCTCACTCCTAATGTACGTTGCATACCTTTACTTATCCTACACACCTAATAATTTTGAAAGGCTGTAAAAACCCTAACAGGCAAAGGCTTTAGCCTGATTGTCCAAGCCGGAGCAGGAGTATCAGCACAATATCCTGACTCAGATTACGTGAAAGCCGGTGCAAAGCTAATTGAAAGTGGTGCAAAAGACCTCTACGCACAAAGCGATGTGGTTCTAAAAGTTCGTTCCCCTCTGATTGACAAAGAAGTGAACTTGCTCAACACGAACAGTACTCTTATTTCCATGGTTTATCCGGCGCAAAATAAGGTACTTTTTATCTGTTTTACAACTCTCTCTTCGTTATATTTACCTTTTTTCCTTCCCCCCTACATAGGAACTTGTTGATAAACTTGCGGAGCGAAAGATCACTTTACTGGCACTGGATTGTATTCCACGTATTAGCCGAGCTCAGGCCTTCGATGTACTTTCCAGTATGGCAAATATCGCTGGTTATAAGGCAGTTATTGAAGCTGCCTCGCATTACAGCAATTTTTTTGCTGGTAAATATGCGATTGAATGTTGTCCATAGCTTTTATTTGTCCTATTTTTCTATCACATAGGCACTCAATTTAAAGCGTAGTCCCTATGTTTCGGTTTCAGATGTCATGTGATTGCAAATTAACATCTATTTGAGGAGTAATCTTTTCCATAGTTTTTTCAATTCTAATGTACCGAAGGAACACTGAATTGCAATGCACTTTATTTATTGGGTAAAAGCATGAAGTAGTGTTATGCTTCCGGCCTTTTGATTGAAGAACTTCTTTTTTGACTGCTCTGCACTCTCAAAACTACTATTTTTGTTAAATGAAAACTTAGTTGATTTGTAATGTGAACATGCTTATTTCGATATCGCCGACGGGAAGCATCGAATTTGGAAAAAGGTTCTTCTTACTGAGATGTCGATTTTCAAGGACTCTGATTTCATGATAAGAGTTCTTTTTTATAGAAAGCTACCTACCCAAAATTCGAGCCACAATGGAAGAGCTGTGACTCTTTTGGCCTGATAATATGGACAAAAAATAAGTTGTGCTCGAGCCGGATTTGTGCAAGTGTCTTTAAGTTAACCCAGGTAAAGCCAACATATCCTAAATTCGTTGCTGAGGCCATAAAATATCAACAATGAAGAACTTTGATTACGGTCCAACTATATAGGCTTTGGGAATTGATTTACACTTAGCCATCCCTCTTCTCCAATACTTAGGACAAATAACTGCCGCTGGCCGTATTCCTCCCGCCAAAGTCCTGGTAGTTGGGGGTGGTGTGGCCGGTCTGTCCGCTGTGGCGACGGCGCGGGGTCTTGGTGCGACGGTGCGCGCTTTCGACACTCGCGAAGCAGTCCGCGAACAAGTGGAGTCCTTAGGTGCTGAATTCCTCACCATTCAATTCAAGGTAAGCCTTTGTAGAGCATCCCTCCTCTTCTACTCCCTACAGTGTCCAAGTTCTACAGGAGATACAAAATGCTTAAGCGTACATGGAATTCTGCTATAAATGCACATCAGTACTTGTGATCTGTTAACCTAAGGTACCTAGATATAGCTCCGAAAAATCAAGATGGTTACTGAAACTTGTGAAGACTTTAAAATTCGAGTAATGGAACAGGTAACTTAAAGAAGCGTTGTTCTCTTCAATGATCTCATTCCTCATTTGAACGTTGTCCTCTGCGCACGGTATGGTCACCCTTCCGTCCCGTTGGCGACTGCAGCGTAGTCGCGTTATGAACGAGTGTTACACCTCACCTGGCCACCAAGATGAGAAGTCGTTTGATTCCAGCGTCAGTAGTGTATCGCCTCTATATCTGGGTTTTTTCCTGCTCAAGACGTGCTGGTAGTCTAAAACAAATGCATTTTTATCCTACTCGTGATTCGCAGGAATAGTTGCCTAACAGTGGGACCCCTTACCAGAGCCTGGTTTAAAGTAGCCCTATAGAAACGGTATTCAGCATCCACTTTGTCCTGACACTTTTCTCTCACCATTCCTCTGCCCCCTATTCAGGTGATGGGCAATGTGGGGGCGACATTATCTCTTCGCTTACCCTCATACAGATGATGTTGGCAGCCCCACAATGGGTGTTTCCCAAGTTTGGGTTAGCTCGAGATGTTAGTTACCATAGTCCGGAGTCTCTGCGGATTCAGCTATTCATAGTGCGTATCTTTTCTGTGACAAGAAAAGTCTTCCAGATAGGAAAACCAGGATTTTCGCTCGCTTCAACCCACGGCGTCCGAGTTCTTTTTAGGGATGTTATAAGGATGAAACTTTATGACACCAGTGTCTTCGAGCAGTTAGCAGAAATAACGTGAACGGAACCTCTCGACACCCAAATGCGGAGGCCGAAGCCCGCACTGACTGAAGAGCCAGCTTACTTAAATGTATATTTATTCAAGCACTTATCCTCACGATTTAATCTCCTTTTCCTCCTTCCCCATCCACCCGGCAGGAGGCGGGAGAAGGTGGTGGTGGCTACGCAAAGGAGATGTCAAAGGAGTTCCTCGACGCAGAAATGGCACTTTTTGCAAAGCAAGCCAAGGAAGTGGATATTATCATCACCAGCGCTCTCATTCCTGGCAAGCCAGCACCCAAACTCATCACCAAGGTGAGCACATCATACACGTTTGTGCATGCACATCGCCGCGTGAGCGGTTCACCCATCTAGATCGCCCCTCCACAAACAGACCTGTGTTAGACAGCGAGTGTTTGTTTGTCACATACTACCCCATGCATCTCATGTGAGGAGACGATGAATTAAGGCGACATTAAATTAATACTTGCGCAGTGTGATTGGGGATGGAGCTGCCTGTCACAATGCATTATTCTAATTTCTCCCTGATTTATCCTTCAAAATATTTTGATAGAAAACCTTGTAATCAAAGATCACGCCAAAAATAATTATGTAAACTTGGGTAGATCTAAGCCCCATTTATTTTCTCTCCGTAAAAGTAGCCCTCTGTAGGCTTGTAACGGTCCCACATATGCTCATCAAACTCCACTGACCGTCAAATAGACTTTTTATTTAATATTCTTAACTCTTTTATCATATCAGACTTAACAATGAGAGCTGCATGGTGGAATTTTACGGCTTTAAATTTTGCGTCACCTATCTTTTCTACCAGCACTGAATGCTAGATGTACCTGAGCTAACATTCCCTACCGCATCATAGGCAAGCCTGATTTGCCCCCACCAGAAAGAGGTGAACCCACTGCCTCTACTTCTGTCCACTACTTATCATTGGAGTTTTTAAGTGGGAAACCCATCATATGATCAAAAAGGCGATTCTGTACCACCTTCCTCTCATTCCGAACCCACACGGCATGATACAAGTCCAGTGTGTTTGCTTTACAAATCGAGGCGAACACGATTTCAGAGCAGCGGTAACTTCTCATTCACTTTGTGCAGCATTTGTAGAAGGTGCAGGAGCATAACCTACCAACCAGAAGTAATTCGAAAACTGTGGCTCAGCGTCACATCCATCGAGATCCTTTATTCTTAATCGAAACAAGGGGTTACGTGTCACCATTGATTAACCTCGTTCGAAGCTTCATTGATGCCTAACTTGAGTGACAAAACAGTTTGTTTGGGAAGTCGTGGCAGAAGGTCCAGCAAATGAGCGCCAGATACCATGCAGTAAGCCTAAAAGACTCGATTTGCTCTTCACTCTCCGCTATTTGAAAAGGACTGTTAGCTGACTGACTTGGGATGAGAAGTGGCTTTCGCATTTCAGCGTTGGCTGCGCCAACGATCATGACATTAATCCTCTCCAAGCCATCTACCTCGTGCATCTGACACACCCATTGCTTCAGTCCCAGAAAGCCTCACCGTCTCCAACTTCACATGATCACATGCGGAGTGCAACAAACAGACAAAAACAATGAACGCGAGATAGATACACACAAAGGGTAAAGGCCAAGTTGCCTGCCTTTAGAGAAGAAATGTTTTATGTGAGTGGGGCTGAGAAGCCTGTGTGTCGTTAGGAAGGGAGGTAAATTTTTAACAGGTGAAGTGCTTTAAGGTACCAGTCAGTCATCAACAAATGTCAAGTTTGCCCTTCAATGAGACAGCCCGAAATTCCTTACAAATAAATATTGCTTAAAACCGTCCCTCTCTATGAACTATGGTAAGAAATTTAGTAGTATTAAGGTTGAATACTTTTTTAATGCGTCTTTTGATGATAAAAGGATACACCTGCAGCACACTATGGTGGTCTGTTGACAGAAATGATATGAGCGGCAAAACGCAAAGGAATACAACACCATCGAAAGGGGAATTGAAACCACTGGTGATTAGAGAGTCAGTGTAGTTAAATTGATGATTAAAACAAGGCATCGTCCTCGGTGCTCCCTGGGGTCACTATTTCTGGATTGGCAGTTTGCAAAGTATTCAGGTGTCAGGAGCAAAGACCATACGCTGCTTTCCCACACATTTGCCCCTCACGTCAATTAAATATTTTGTTGGATCCAGAGCTGATTCCTCTACGCGAATCGCATCGCGAGTGATCAAGGATGAACAATTCTTTACAACGACTGCTTTTTGTGTTTTTCAAATTGTTCAATTTCGTCATCTAAGGTTGGCATTTGATTTTGGCATCCAGCCAAAGAAGCTAGATTTTCTTGTTCAGTCGGACCACGTTCGTTTACTACTGCTACCAGTGTGGCGCCTGAGCCCCATCTGTCTCGAGAGCAATTTCTTGATATAATTAATAGAATTTTGTGGGTTGTTAACGTATATAACATGGTGAATGGAAAACTAAAATCACTTGAAAAAATTGTTACATTATACCTCCATTTCAAGCTGCGCAAGGATTAGTGGTTGAAGAACCGTTTGACGTAATTACTTGTCCACTTGAAACAAATTGACAAGGATTGGAAGCTGGCCGAGAAGGATCGAGAGGCTGTGATCTGTTACATTTCAAATTACTCGAACAATGCGTGTTCATGCGGTTTCGGTTTGTCCAAAAGTGAGCTGATGTCGTGTCAAATGGACAATAAGGAACAGAAAGTTGAGGTATTTTAGGGTTCATCTCTAAGTGTTATAGGATCTTTTTACAGGCAATTGGCTCTCGAACACCTTCCTCGTTTCGATCCGAGAAATGACTGAGCTTGTGGTCAAAAAGGTCCCAAATCCCACGGGGCTTATAGAAAAGCTTCCCTATGACTACTACTGTGATGACAGACGATGGAAGATTAAGCATTGCCATAGTTGGTCCGGTTCATTAGAGTGCTTGCTTTTGCAGTTGTGTAACATTGAGGTAAAGATAGTTAGGAAATGAATTATATGCACTTTCGTCGTCCGCTTTTGGCGTTCGGGTTGCCCATGAATGGATTGAAGCTTTCGAAGATGAGTGGAGATTCCCATGGACATCCAGCAACCAGGTCCACTACGAAGATAGAAAATAACGCAGAACTAAGTACCGAAGGTGAATATTTAAAACCATGAGTCGATGGCGGAGAACCGTTCTAGTTAAACTGTGATTTCGAAGTTTACACGAATAAAAAGGGACACCATCGTGGGATGCTAAACGCGATAGTAAGTAGAAAGCAAGCTTTTTGCCCTCTGATGGTCAGCTTACATGCTGTGGACCAATGCAAACTGCCTTAGTTAGGATGGCCAGCAATGGTGGTAGTGCAGTAGCATGAGGTACTGAACGAAGCATAAAATCTGCGGATATAGGCAAGAGATTTCAAGCCCACGGGACAAACTTATTGAAGATGACTGTACGCCAGTGGCAATCTCGTTCATAGCGGTTCCCAGTCTACCACCGCAGTGGTCAGTCCTGTGAACACTCAGCCAGGGCGTGGAACGTCTCATCAAGGCAATAACCTGTAGTGGAACCGGACGAATCTTTCCATATATTATTTGAACGCTTGAGCAATTGTACTTTGCACCACTACTTCCGTGAGTCCAAAAGTTTCGATTTACCCCGAAAAACTCCCGTAATTGGAATAGACATTTCTAACGTCACTTATGGAAGTAAGTGCTTACAGTTTTATGCTACTTCGCTTCCATGATCGAAAGATGTCAGCTGAACAATTTTCGTGATTGCACAAGCAGACCAAAGGGGAAAATTTTTCCCCTGTTTAGATCGGCAAATTTACTTCAGATGTCAGGGAGGCTGCTCTTTCAAATTGGTGGATTTCTCCTCTAAAAGTGCCCAAACCACGAACCACGTTGGGGATACTGAGGTGAAGTTTAAACCTTCATGAGGGGACATGAACTTTATCCACAAAAGTCCCCCGCATGATTCATTCATTAGCCTGGTTGACCCTCCATGGCAAGTAAACATTCTCGCTCATAGGTTTCCACTTTGGATTCTAGCATCCTCATTGGAACTTTAAACGCTTTAATAACCTCCCGGTCATTAATGAATCACGGGAGGGGCGCTTGCTTTGGATCCACCCAAAAGTTCCACTTGTGTTGTAGCCTGAACTGCGAAATGACTTTTAAGTTCCAACTTAGCATCTTCGATGTTAGAAAATAAAACCGCTGTCAAGCCTTCCTTGAGGTTGCAATAAGGCCTGCCAACGGTCTGCTGTACGTGTACGGAAGAGCAGGATTGGGAGCGGGCGCTATAGGCACATCTGGAAGACCATGCCTCGCGATGAAAATCCAAGTTGTGGGGACTGAAGAGCCCGCACAGTTTAATCGACCACTAAAACAAGACTAAGCCACAACAAAATAAAACGTTAAACGGCTTTTTTCCGCTTCACGATAAATACGTTTCGAAGCAGTGCACCAAAATTGGTATCTTGTATTCAGCGGAGATGTTGAAAACGATCTAAACTTAAAACGTTGAACAATAACTAATTTTGGAGGTTATTTATGTAAGATAATCAGATAAACTGGAGGGGGTTCTGTTATGGTAAATAGATGGTGAAAAAGGAGAAAGCCTCTTGTCAAAATAAATTCCCTTAAAATTGGTAATTCTCTGCCCAAGAGTCACAAGCTAGTTGCCAATTCCAGTCTCGTAAGACGTTTTGTCTCAAAGGACAAATAAACTATTTGCATGCCCCATCCCTCTTTATTCTTATCTCACTTCCATTTTCCACCTTTCCGCTGACTATTTGACAGGTCACTTGATAAGAAAACGTAATCTTCATTGCGTGGAGCAATATCATCAAAGAAATGAAGAGGAGCATTTCCATTCCCCCCTCCCTCCTTTCCTTCCATCCTAACTAACGTGCGATTGAAGGTCTTCTCACGGGTAAGTTCAGCTCTCTTCCGACAAGAATAAGAGTAGGACATTCTTTCAACCGGTCGACGAGTGAAGTGAAGAACAAATTGATGATCTTTTAAGCTTTTTCCCATCTATAAGTTCACGGTGTATGGGTGAAAATCATTTGCTTACCTCCCACCACGACTTACCCAGTTGATGCAGGCGTAAACGAACCAGCCGGAAGGTTGGTGGTTCATAAATCCTCATGCTCACAACGTGAGTATCTCCTTGATCGGAATACATCGTCACCGTTTCTTGGGGACATGTTGCCCACGTACTTTATACATTCTATATGGAGTTTTTTAGTTTTAAAAGCTGACAGTCAGGCAATTTCAACGAATTTGACCTACACTACATGAAAGGTCAAGGTACCTGGACCATGGAAGAGTACACAATTGGGTGCGCCCTACTGATATGCTCATGCCGACCTATCTATGCTTTACAAAGTACACGCATATAACATCGTGTATACTTCGTATAACCTTACAGGTTGTAAAAAAGTTGTTACAGGGAGTTATACCAAATTTCGTGCGAATATATTCGGTCAATTGATAATTTCCTCTACCAGCCTCCTCGCTCATTTCTCAGTTGGATCATGGGCAGCAAAATGATTACTCAATTTCGTGTATTGAATCAGAATAAATCTTTGAAAAACTTGTGCCAACTTCCCAATCTGGATGCATTTTCTAAAAGAAACTAAACTGCACTAAGCTCAGTCAAATCTGTCTTCATTTTTCTTCAGAAATAACCTTGACCCATTCCTAACTCGATTGTTTTGAGCTATGCTGGGAATGGGTTAAACTTGCAACAAATGTTGAAACAATCACGAGTTTTCAGTTCTAACTTGGGTTGAAAGGGCATCATTTTGTTATTAAAGCGACGACTTCAGAGAAGTTGATTGCAAAAATGGCTGCCAAAATGTCTTTACGCCTTCACTACCAAGCCCTCGGAGGAGAAATGATAACACTAAACTAACAAAAATGCTGTTAAAAATCGGAAAAAAAATGCGCCTCACATATACGTGACAATGCTAACAAATTCTCATCAAGTTTTATTACTGAAAAACGTGTCTTTTTTCCGAAAAGACAAGAGTGTAAAAAAACCGGAAGCAGATATACACTTTAAATTGTTATAGACTATTCATCAACAAGATTTGAGATGGACCTAGACCTCCAAGTATGCTGAGTAGGGTCTAAAAGTGGTATTTTGTAATCGAGATTGTGATTCTTAATCCTAAGTAATGCATATCAAAGCAGGCTGAAATGACAACTCATAAGTGGAACCATCTAAATTGCAAGCACACGAGTGACCGTCAGCATATTTCCAATTTTGTGTTTGGTGGGTTGCGATTGGTCAAGGTGAAGGACGCTGTGTGACTGATTTTGTTTATTAAAGCACCTGCCCTTGCTATCTGGCATAAATGTACATCCAAGGATGAAGACAGCTGTAGAGCTTGAACACGATCTCGCCCGAGGAAAAACACTGGCATATGGTGGGTGTTGTGAGAAAGCGCATAAATTTTCCCTCAACAAATGCTTTCAGTATGCAGCAAAACTTCATTGTCTATGAATGGTTAGGAAATTTCGAAGACGGTTGTCTTGATGTGACGCATGCAGTCTTCTCCAGACGCCTAGTCGATTTGGGGTGGAATTAAAACTAAAATCTTAGATGAATATGTTGCTTGAAAGGAGAAATAGGGTCCCTCATCCTCACGCGATCTGATTCACTGCAAGGGGAGAATGAGCCTGCCATGTGCTTGGTTAAACTTTGGTAAGCGTTATCTCACTGAAGTAAGATGGGCTGTGAAACCCATAGGTAAGTGGCCACAAAGGAGACATGTTTGCTAACATGCACCGAAACCAAAAGTTGGCCCAACTTTTTATGGTAGACACTAGTGGCAATGCATGGGGTGATTAACGTAGCTTCTTGTAAACAAAAACATGAAATCTGAGGACATTTGTATCTGCAGAAGACTTCAAGCACGGTTTGACAGTGGTTGGACGCTTATCCGTTCAGCCGTACGACAGCTGATTGAATGAAGTAAACGGTTTGAAGAAAACCGGATATTTGTCAGCGATAGTCTTGGTTGTGGTGGTTCCCAGCCTATGGTATGGGAGTCACTTCTGCGAATAACCGGATAATCTTTCTGTACTATCGGTGAATACAATCATTTCTGAACATCAAAATATGCAAATCTCGATAGGCTAGTGGACTCTGAGCACCAAGATCGAGTTAAAGTTGCTCGACTGCACTTTCTGCCAAAATGATTGTACAGATGCAGTGGTAGTAGCGAACGGCTGCAATTTCCAACCCATGAAGTTTGTTTTTTCCCTTCTACTGGAAACGCTAATGTCCCATCTTTACCTAATATAATTAAAGCACCCTTTTAGGTCCAAACAAACAGAGATCCCATTTAATAATTTCGATGACACTTTTTCCTGGAAAAAATAGGAAATGTGCCTTTCTAAACTGTCTGCAGATTCCATTGCTACCGTCTATTGTTAAGACTAAATAGGGCTAATACTTCCCCTTAAAAGCTCTCACGACTCGCACTCCCCTTCATAGAGGCGATCATATAGACACACACGGGTACGAAGATCTGATTTTGAGCAAATTATGGATATAGGCGATGGTAGATTCGATGCGACCGGGTGCGGTGATCGTGGATTTGGCCGCGGAGGCGGGTGGCAACGTGGAGACCACACGGCCCGGGGAGATGTACGTGGGCGGAGCGAATCGGGTGGTACACATCGGCTACACTGACTTCGCCTCTCGCCTTGCTGGGCAGGCGTCAGCCCTCTTCGCCAATAACCTCACCAACTTCCTCGTTGCCATGATGCCAAAGGACAAGGGTGCGTGCTTTCCATCATGCAATTTCCTTATTCCTTTATTTCCTCCCACGACATTTGTGTGCCAAATTAGAGGCTGAGGTAGCTACTGACATAGCCGAGGTAATGAATGGGAGCAAATCTTTGCTGTAGCTGAGAACGTGCCCGTTCATTTCTTTTCCAATTTTATTCTCCACATGTTCACATGTGTCTCGCAGTAGATGGTACCTGCTGCGAAGTTCTTGGGAATGGTTGAAGGAATGAGGTTTTAATTCCCTAATACCCAATTCCTGCTGATGTCACTCTGCTTTCGTATCAGTTGTTCTGCTTCCTTGTCCACGCGAATGAACCACCAGGCCATAGCATTGGGCTCAAATTCAGGGTGATGCAAGCTGGAGAGTTGTCCTTTTCTAGGTACTTAGGATTCTGTCCCCTTCTCTTTCACTTGTTAACAATTCTACAGACTCTTTTGTTAAATATTCTTTACCTTTAGTCAAAGAAGGGCAGAGTGGCATTTAAGGTAATTCTAAAGCTAATTTAGAGAAGGTGGTCTCCTTCTTCCGGCCAATTCACTGTCATCTCTGTTCTTTTAAACCTTCATTGAATCCTCTGTTGAATCTTCTCTACCACCCATTTCTCCTTTTTATCGCCTAAAAAAATGAAGCAATGTTTGTCAAAAGTGATAAATTTTTAAAAAACTTAAAGAAAATCATCTAGTTTTTAAATCTCAACATTCTTATTTCCTTTCTCTTCAACCTTTGGTGGTTCTTCATATTGTTTTTTTCGCCAGTGATATTAGGTAATAACCATGGAATTTTCCAAGATGATGTTGAGAGAGAGGAAGAGCACCTCATCTGTCACTGCGTACTTTGATAATTTTCATACTGTTTTCTGCTAGTGCAGCCCTGCTTACAGCCGTGCTACTGCACCTCAGTCTATGAAAACTAGGCGACATGCGACAGCACTTCTAAGAATGTTAGAGACATTTAGGGATAAGTTCTTTTCGCCTCTAGAGGCTCTCAATTAATTTTTTTGAGCTGATTACAGACGAAAGAGACATTACTTAGAAACCTTACCAGTCTCCATTCTCGACGAAACTATCCCTTGCTCAATTGTTCGTACTACTGTTGGCCCTATGATTGCCGACATCAGTTGAGCGCCTTTGACGTGTCCTGGACCTAATCAAGATCGCTGAGGCAAAGTCTACAAAAAAATTTTTCACCACTCTACTATCGTAACTTTGAAATACATGGCAGGGTGCAACTAGTTGTTAGGATTAAATAAGAAACCTATGTAGCATTTGTGGCACCGGATATGGAAAAAAGTCTGGACGTTAGTGGTGAATAAGTTACAAGAGGCAAAGAGGAGGAGTTCTTATTTTCTCACCCTTTCTGACAGTTTTTCATCTCTTCACGGTCTCGTGTTTTGTAACAACGAGCAGCATTCTCTGCGTATTGAATGGTGACATCTATCATGGCAACTGATGAAATAGTGTGGATTAACCATCTGCACCAGCATTCTTCGGACTCTCGCTTGATGTTTATAAGAAGATCAAAGAGTTCGTGCCATTTTCGCCGATGAGTTCTTGTAACTCGTATGGACTTGGTTATATGCATGTGTTTTGAAGCATAGGTAGATAGGCATCAGTCTATCCGTGTGGTATTCGTTATTGTGCTGTGCCACAATCCTCTCCTTTTAAACCCTTATGACGAAATGTCATTCAAACCCGATTGACGTTGGTTGGTGACTTCAGCAGAAAATCCCCACCTTTACATGTCAGAAACAACTTTCGTGGATGTCTGAATTAAGTTATAAAAAGATTATTTTAAACGTGCATTAACTGAGAAACCTGTGGTAGAAGCTCACCAAAAAGGGGTCAACTGTCATGCAGAGAGGCTCAAAGATTCGATTTACTCTTCACTGCTCATACACACGCTATAAAAAGGCCATGAAAAATGGTTTTGTTACTGCAACGCTAGGTAGGCCAGCGGCCACATCACTGGTTGTTCTGCAAACCATTCACTAAAGGATCTTCTTCACGCACTACCGCATCCCCATAAAATTATACCCGGTTTTGCCTGTGTGGTAGAGTGGAGATGAAATCGTTCACTGTGTGTGTTACACTTTTTGAAGATGGAACAAAGATAGACGAAATTTCTTTGCTCAAGGCTATGCGGTACAACTCCAGAGTGTCCAAACAAAACTTATCCTTCAGATGCAGCCAAGGCAGTTAGGAATGGCGAATCAAGGAGAACTTTTTCGCCTTATTTGTACAAGCTGATGCAACATCTCCTACTTTATATCACAAAACTGACCCGCAGAGAGGACCTCATATTAAATTGGGGAGAGATACTCCCTCATTCTGGTCCACCATATTCCTCTGAAGATATTTTTCCAGGCGGCGCTGTAGAATTCGAGTTTGCTAGATTCAGGTGTGTTGCTTCTATAGACGGAGAGTCCCACGAAAATGAATTTCCCAGCTGGACTGCCTTTAGCACTTTGGATTGTAGTAGTGATTATTTTAAGAAGTTTGGCTTTAAAAATCCTTCTAAATTACTTGGTTACATCAGGCGATATGGGTGCTTCAGTTACACCTGTTCAACTTTCCAGTCCCCAAAAAAGCTCTAAGTAAATTTGAACATTTTTCGATATAAAGTATCACACGTAATGCAATGGTTTTTTTAGTTTTCAAATTATTTTGGAGAAATATTGCTGGAAGTAGCAAGAAAGGGTGTCTTTGTAGCGCCCTCAGTCTTTCCGGAAGTCGAAAAAGTCAGCACTAGCGGAGAAAATGTATCACTGAGAGGCTGTCGCCGTGACCCAGAGGCCATGTCGGCAAGTGGAAGAACAATGACGGCGGCTTAAGTAACCACCTAATCGAGACGCATGCTTAAACAAACAATCGGATTGTTACTAGAACTCTTTCTCCTGTTAAGCGTCGTCCTCGGCGCTCCCCTTGATCAACTTCCTGCTTTGACTATCACAACGTAGTCGGTGTTGTAAGAAAGAAAGCACCCACGAACTATTTGCACTAGCCATTGAATTTGCCTGCAATTCAGAAGATAAGTGATCACAACGTCACTGATGCCTCTTGGCAACTTCACTGGATCTGGAAGCTGTAGTGGGGAAGGAGGAGATGTGATGGTCATCCCGCATGCCCATCGCCAGTCATAAGAATAACTGACCTAAAGTCAGTCGTATAACAAAGGACGGTATTTAAATGGTCTCTTGGGAATGGGATTTCATGCCTATTCCTCGTTTCTGCTCAATTCCATATCTTAATTCTCTCCAGATGGTAGTGTTCACCTTGTTGACATCCTTATATGGGTACCGTAGGCAGCTCCATAAGAAACATTCCAGATCGTTCGCAGCTAGTGTCGCTTCACTTGTTTTTGGCTTTCCTGCAGAACACGGGACCGAGTTTGTTCCCGAAGATAGACGTCATTTCGAGCCTTTCCGTTAGGGGTTGTCACCGATTCTCTCATCTGCAGCAAATGCTCCTAATCTGTCACATTTTGGTTTAGCATTCAGTAATAGAAATCAGGGTGGTTGTTCCATGGGATTGGATTTGCTTTCCGCCACTGCCAATTTGGCGTCCTGAGTCTTTCCTAAAGGCGAAAGAAGTCATCATTACTGGGACGGAACAGGAGGGCTGGGTGGCTACTGGCACGACCCGGAGGCCGTACTGACGAGGGTGATTACAGTGATGGAGCTCTAGGTGTCCACATAATCCAAATGAAGAGTTGAACAGAAGTTCGAAGTATTACAGTCTCTGTGATTATGTACAAATTAATGTAGATACCCCAGGAACTTTAGTACGTTCCATGTAATTACACTTACAATTCTTACCGTTTTTCGGATCGTCACTTTATTTTCATAAGTGAGATACAATTAGGTGGCATTCATAAAAACCTTGCCATTAGTCAAGACTTTTAGACACTCTTTTTCAAGTGGCACAAATTCTGATTGCATTTCTCATCGGTGGTGATTCTTCTCTGTCTACAGGAGCTCATTTTACCAGCCACATTGCATTTCTGTCCACAATAATGCAAAGACATTCAGGTCTTCAAAAAAAACTTTAAGGGAATCAATGACAGTTCTTCTTACGCTTCAAGGACCTACTCCGTTTTGTTCCTTCCTTTTTACTATTCATTACTTATTCTGCTTCAAATGTCGCTTCTTCCACTACCATCTCACCCTCCAGTCCACCAAAATAGGACTATAACTGCGAGTAGGTATAAGGCGTCTGAAGAAGTCAAAGGGGAATATTCTAGCCAGTCATCAGCGCTCTACTGCTTTAGACAATTACCTGCCTGCTTACTTGATCTCTGCTTCTGTGCCAGCTCTTCTATACTTCAGAGTGAGAAAGTCAGGTGGTAATTGGTGTCAGCTAGGAAAGTTTACAGGAGGACAAGAGAAAGTGATGTAGTTTCGATGCGCATAAGTCCTCACCCTTCCTGTTATTCCGCTTTTCCTGACACGTTTTGGTATTTTTGACTCTCTCAAACACTAGGTGTTCCGGCTTGTGAAAGGGCGGCCATGCAGAATAACTAATAGCAATTTCTACTAGTCCCTTTTGCTTTTATTCTACATATTCTGCTACCTCTCTTATCATAATTTCTTTTTCTTAGTTAAGAATGTCCACTTGTTAAACATTATGCATGTCTAATAAGCTAACTTTTGACATAGACCAAAGAGATGGAACCAGTTGTTTTGAATCATCGAAATCGGCGTCTTTTCAGGTGTTTATCATCATTGTGAGACAATCATCTCAGTTGATTGATAGACTGGAAATGACCATGAGGCAGAGACTTAGTGTCCCTCGTGAATACATTGTTTTGTAGCGCCTTGAATCCTTCCTGAGGACGAGTGAAGTCATAGTACTAGGGCAGGGTGCATATTACTGACGTACAGAAGGGCTGGCTCGGAGGCCATTCCGCCCAGCAGAAGTATAATCACGACGCCTTAAAGCGGCCAGGAAACCCAAATGAAGGGTTAAATAGGCAAAGTATTGCAGTTTTACTGTAGCTACAAGCAATGATTAGCCAATTTTAGCACCAAAATTTATCCGGCCACTTGGAAGCACTCAGAGGTGGATTGGAACTGAAGCTACGTCCTCTTTTAATCCATCTTGACTTTACATGATTTTGAATGACAATTCAGTTTTCCTGTTGTTCCAGCTTAAAATGGACTTGAGAGTATTAAAATGGGGCAGAATATCACAGCTGACACCTGCATTTTCTTGATAGCTCATGCTTGAACAGATAAACTACGTGGATGGATGACACATGGGGATTTGGTCATTTGGAGTGATTTTATTTCATTTTTCACCGACTAAGTCCCCTCAATATTACGAAAGTAGCGGTGAATCCTTTTTTGTTACTTCCTCCCAAAGGATTATTCAAGTGTCAGACTTATTGATCTCGGCTCAGTCTGTCATTTTGACCACCATCTTGATGATGGCAAGATTAAATTACGATGGCAATGTTCATAATAAATAAGAAAATATTTTACATAATCTCGATCAAATTTGATTCCAATCCCCTCTTTCAGTTTCCAATTTCTACCTGGTTTGGACTTCTATATAAAAAATTTCATTCCTTTTTCACTTTTGTGAAAATTATCCCTAAGAAAAAACGCAACCTTAAATAGAGGGTCTTGGCAGCCGCACCTTTCACTATCCAGATTCTTTCATGTTCTATTTCGATATTAATGGCTGTCAGTGACTCTGATCAGTCTAGTGGCTGCTCTGAAACGAAAAAAAGCAACCACTCATCTGCTCCAATGTCTTAGACTGTACCATTCTGTTGGCAACACAATGTGGTTAAGTCGGTTTCCTCAGAACCAGGCAAAGTGCACCTGTCACACATTTGTGTCGCAAGGCACAGGCAAGAAGATCGGACTTAAAATAGTTTCCTGACCCGCACAAAGTATGCATGGTTGAAGCTATTACCTGAGACAAGTTCTAGATTTGGTAGGGAGCCTCATTGCATAATACAAAGAAGTTCGGGATTTGCAAATTGAGAGATGGTTCCCTTGATTTCGCGTACCGACTTTTGATAACTGTAGGAAAAAGAGGTATTTTTCATATTGACGAAGTGCCAACTGCTGTAAACAATATAGTTGCTTGGATATTCCCTCATTCGTCCAACGGGATTGAGCCAATCGCTTTATAGCCTAGACGGAGTGGTAAAGCCTATGCACTGCAGCCTCCAGTAGTGTAGGCATTTCCTTGCTTCACCACCACTTGGGAAAGTGATTCATCTTTTTGAACCTCTGGTGGTATTTAAGGCAGGAACCATCGGCAACCTTGATGCAACCACCATGTGGGCTTCTAGGGCGCGTGCCTTGCCATTTTAGCTTGACTTGTGTGATTGAGCTTTTTACGAAGGACAGTGTGACTGATGCGAGTGGCATTTATGTCAAAATTGAACTTGTAATTTACGTGCATAAAGGGGCATGCTACTTCGGCGGCTCTATATATTGTAGCAAGTCGTAAAGCCGTCCTATCTACCTCGATGAGAGGTGAAGACACCCTGCTCAAGATCCATAAGAGCACTTGTGCTTCGTGGAAAATCAGTCCCAAGATTTACATCCCAAGCCAATTCTGAGTACTTGAGGAACCCTGTTTTGCCCATAATTTCTACCTCCAATGTTATGCCCGTGCCTTCAACTGAATGCAGTCTGCCAATGTTTCTCGTGATGCTAACTTTCTGATAAAAGTGTGAGAAAGGCATGAGGTTCGCTACTGACCTATCTGAGCCCGAATCTAAGAGGAATTCCCATGGATATCCTTCTAGTTCCCCCAATACTTGTAGAAAAAGTTGAGTGGCAAGGTGATGTCAAAAAGAACCCACTTAGAACCGCTGAGGAATGTGGTCATCCTCAGTTTCATAGTTTATTAGTATATCAGTTTCAACAGATATCTTTTGAAATGGAGTGAATTCGAAATAGGAGGAATATGGTAGAGAGCACAATTGAAGGGCACGGTAATGATAAAATGAAACCCACCGATCTGTGCTTTACTATGCGTGTATGTAAACAATGGCATGTTCCAAACAAGTCCTCTTCGCATTACAGGGAGTAGTTGCAGCGAGCTATAACACTTTTTGGTCGCCTGACACTAGTAGACGGCACTACATCGTGGTATAGTCTGAGTACCATTAAACGAGGTGCCAGATGCTAGCGGCATGATAAGATTATGGAACTTTCAGTAGTAAGGTAGTCATTTTGAAAAGCGGTGTCTGCTCGCCACGACCACGATTGTGGTGTCTCTCAACAGGACAGTCATTCCTCGTAGTATTCAGTCAACGCGTTAACTGCCTGAGTGATACACAACCTATAGTCAGAAAATTGCACCAGAGACGAATCATCCCATAGAAACTAGTAAATAAAAACAATCATTCGTGGAACTGTAAATTTTTGTGTAGTATATTTCGAGTACCAAATGTTATTGAAACATTCCAGCTACTAATCAAGGGCTGGAATAAGTCCATAGATTCAATGAGCAAGTAAGTCAGCAAAAAGTCATCTTCTGTTATTTAATTTTCACCCTTTTGTGCAAACTCGAATGCCCCAGCTTAACTTACATGCCTCTCGTACATTCGAAGCACAAACATATCCAACGGACCGGCGCTGATTCGATTCCAGGAGTCTTGGGAAGGCACGGAGGATGTAACGGGCAATTGGCATGATGTAGATGTATTCATTGTCAGAAAGTGGAAGTGAGGGTCTAATTCAACCCTTCTGGTTACAACCATCCACCTCTTACGTGGCACAAGAAGCTCTTTAAGCAGGATCACCGGAAACGTAAATATCATAGTCGTAGATCACAATCTACTCTATGTTGTTGTTTTTCCTGAATAACAAAATTTTGCACACCTTGGCTGACGTTCTTTTTTTTTATTAATTCATATCCTTTACAAAGCGAATGCCAGAAACATGAAACCACTTCTAAATTAAAAATTGATTGTGCCGCGTCCACTTTTAGTGTTGAGCGCATAACCCTCCATTTATTTTTGTTCATCGTGAAGGTCGGTTGTCATTAAGCGTCAAAAGGAACACGAAATTCATGTCTTGGTAAACACGGCTATCGACTGTGACCCAGAATGCGGGTGAAACAATAGCCTTATGTGGGTTCTCGGAGGTGGAGTTTCCACGTCTTTTAATGAAATAAACAATGGGTGGATCTTGATGCAACTTCCTGTTTTGCTTCTGACAGTTTTCTATTTCTGTATTTTTTGTCATGCTGAGGTCTCTTTTCGATTTCAGATGCCAAAGGCCTCTTAAATTACGACATGGAAGATGAAGTGATTCGAGGAAGTACAGTTCTCTACAAGGTCAGTTTCCTTCTTCTTGTAAAACAGGACTAATTTTTAATATGATTTTGGTTTTTTCTGCGATGAGACTATTTCAATGACAGAGGGAGTGTGACCACAGGATTACTAACCTTAAGAGTAGAATGGCTTCACCTGCTCCTGGGTGAATGAAGCCGAGGTGATTAGCACGATGTTGAAGTGGGTGTATTCACTGGCGCTGTGACTACGCTGGCTGCATCTCGATTTTAAACAGTATGTTTACTGATAGTGTCTACTAAAATAGGTGTGGCTGTTAACCATGGGACAATACTTAGCATACACCACTCAGACAGACGAAATTCGGCCGTAGAAGACCCTAGTGAGTTTCCTACGAAGCATGGGTTCCAGTGGTGCCATGGCATAATGGTCGAGGCTTGATGATCTCTCTTTTTATGCACACGACTTTACAAGAAGTCCGTGCCTGGCTCAAAATTCTACACCAGTCAGCCCTTTCAATTATACATAAGAACAAAATAAGGAAACACATTTGGTAGAAAAGGCCATCTTGCAAGTGCTTAACATTGCTCCGACCCCAAATCACTTGGTTTATTCGGTTACCTCCAGACCACCCAAAAATCCAGTTGACAGAGGGTAGGCGCTACCGGATGTTTGCACGTAAACTGGGTGGCTGCTGGTTATAAATTGTGGCAATAGCTGTTATAAACTGACTTACCCATCAGTGTAACCCGGGGCTGTGTGCGCCTGTCTCTTGGATCTTATCGAGGGCGCCACCGGATAAGCGGTAGGCGCGAGTACGCCAACGTGGGTACACGCCCGGTGGCTAAAGAGGAGGGGCTGCCCTGGAGTGAGTCCGTGATTCCAGTTGCGCGTATTTACATCCATCGATTGACCTTGTCATGGCCTTCAAGCGATAATTGACACAGCCAGAATGCATCTCTGCCGGAGACGAGCCAATCGCGGGTGAGACTGAGCCAGAGCACTGCTCTCAAGACATCCTGGCGATTAGTCATCGAGTGAAACTTCTAGAAACTCGGGCGGAGATGTTTTTCTGGGGTTGTGGACATTCTCAACGGTTTGGTTGGCCTCACTGGCTGTTCCTTGACCTATTTCAGTGACATTGCCGTCAAATAAATGCCACTCTCAAACCTTTGAAACGTGTTGGTGTAGGAGATGCTGCCGAGTTCTCTATTTCTATTAATAAGTAAACCCAAAATGTTGTGTTTTTTTCCAAAAAGTCCATTTTGAAATCTAGAAACAATCTAATGTTCGTAGCACTAATTTCAAAACAGCTTTTCCGGAGAATGTTTTTTATTAAAAGTTTATATTTTCAGCTCTACCCACAAATATTTATTTATCTACTTTACAATTTTCGAGTTTTACTTAAACTTACTGCATTTGCTGACTAACGAAGAATGGTGCTGCACACCAAAGTCCACACTATACACAGTCTGGTATTTCTTTCCAAGTTATGTCACACGAGATCTAAAAATAGTCATCACCTCCGCAAAAATGAAGGCATATTTTCTTGTTTTACTATGTCTGGTTCAGTCATTCTACAATGTGCACATCTAGCTCAAGTAATGCAGAAAAAAATGCACAACGGGTAATCAGGAAACCAAATCATTACTTGGCTCCTCCCTTACTGTGCGCATCGTCCTCCTCGGTTCTCCTTGGTTGGCCTCCAACGTCGGCCATCACAATGTAGTCGGTACTTGAAATGCCATCTGCGAACTGGCAACCCCAGTCATTCAATTTTTTCTTGATGTATCTCTGATCTTTTACTGTATCTGGAGCTTCGGCCTATTTGTGAGCAGTTTTGTGGAAGGAAAAATGCACTGGCTTCGTACTGCTCAAACGAGGGTATCTCATATACCACTTAACAAAGAATGGGATTTAGAACTCTTTCACAGGACTATTTATGATGTATCTATTCCTCCTCAACGCTTTGTTTTCACCCCAAGGCTGCTCAGCTCTCTGTCGACCTACCTGGAATCCGTTCATCCTACAGACACATGGAGGAGGTATTGCCTATTAACACGGGAATTTCTCGAAATTTCCAAGCCCAATATCGCTTCACTTGTTACTATCCCTCTTCTAAGAGGCGGAGTGGGATGACTGCCGAAGGTGGACGTCATTTTTAACCCTCCCTTTAGGCGCCTCCGCCTACCACCCAGCTACGACAGACTACCTTCTTCTGCGACGTCAAGATTCACTATTCAGTCACAAGAAGTGGAATATTCGTCCATTTGGATTGAGTCCACTTATTGCAACCACAAATATCTCCTTTGCACTTCAACCTCCAGTTCCATAACCTTGGATTATGAAGAATGGTTAGAGATGGACATCCTGAAGTGGGGATGTGAGATATGGCACGCAGTCGAAGTTTTGTGGGAAGATTGGAGTTTGTCCTCCTCCTTAGGATCGAGGATGAAATTCGTTATCCTGCCCGCTTGCACCCGAAAGATCCATTTAAGCTAGTATGTATTATACGTACACAGTCCAACTATTTTGGACTATGTATTGTTCATAAATCGTCTGTATTCTATTTTAACGTTTAGTAAACAAGGTTCACCTCAATGTGAATAATATGGACGAACTGTATTGTAATATCACGAATGTGCAGAGGAAGTGATGGACTGTTAACAGAAGTGACACGGGTGAAACATCATGACACCGAGATGAGAATCGGTCTCAGACTTTACCCGGCATTCGCTGCTTTCCTATTGGTTTGGATGTAGTTTTTCTTAGTAAACAGGCTTTACATGTCTGTCCGTCAGTCAGCAAAAAAGTTTGTCTCTACCTATGATTGTTTATATCGTGAAGTGGAGTGGAAGTGATGTTAGTGCTCTACGAGAGTCGCTTGCAGCTTTGAAACCGAGTTACACTTTGTTATTGGTGCAAGCAGTCTTGAGTTGACATTTTTGGTATGAGGGCACCGTACCAATGGAATTACGCATTTCTTCCCTGCTTCGCAATGCCTACTCGTTACACGAAGTCATTACGACGAGCTGTGACAACAGTAGCGAACTCGCTTCATTAGTATCTCATCTTTCTTACTTAACTTAGGTAAATAAGAGTGTCATTTGCATCCTTTATCAAATCAAACCGAACCCATGTAGTGACATTTTCCAATATTCCCATCTCTTTTACTCAAGAGATTTTCAATCTCTCTCCCAGAAGCTGCTCTTCAGGTGCTTTCAATTACTCTCCTCCACCTTAAGTTACTTAGAAAAACACTTTTCTAAACTTAAGGATGTCAAAAATTTATTCGGTGGTTTCGATTGTAAGGCGGAATTAAGGAACTAGGTAAGTTTAACTAGGCTTTGGTGGAGCTATAACAATGTTTTGGAGTTTCAACACTTCTGCGTCTTTGTTTTTCTATTCTAAAATAAAGAAAACGCAGTTCTTCACAGATTATAAGCATCCTACGTTTACTTTACTGCTTTAACATCAAGCAAGCTGTTTGTGACGCAAGGTAGCGCAATAGCAATAGTGTCACAGCCTTGTGACGCTGAAATAAGGTAAGGAAATTGGGGTCTCAGATGTACGTAAATGTGGAAATTAACTTATTTCACTAAAAGCAACTTTTTAACCGTGTGACTGGTTCCATTCTTGTTCATTACGAATAATCTATCTGACATTTTTTCCCCAGGGCGAACTGATGTGGCCACCGCCACCCCCTGTCACGGTATCACCCCCGCCCCCGGAAGCGAAGCCCAAGGCTGTGGAGACAGTCGCTGTGGTGCCGGTAGATCCTCGAGTCGCAAAACTCAAGTCAGCACTCGCCACCAGTGTTGGTCTGTCAGGCCTTGTGGGTCTTGGTCTAGCCTCGCCTTCGCCTGCATTCATGCAGACGCTCTCCACTTTCACTCTTGCGGGGATTGTCGGTGGGTCTACTTAAATGCGATATAAGTAGGTGACCGTAAGAAAATCGGACTACTTTCTTTACTGCTACTAATGCAACACCCAAGTCAGCTGGGTCTTGAGGCTTACGAGTTAAAAAGCCGACTTATTTCTAATGTACGGAATTAATTGAAGACTGATAGCTACCTATTTTGAGCCAAATTATGTCCAATTAACCAAATACCATTATGGTGCGTAATATCCTTATTGTTTTGAGCCTCGTTCTCGGCTCCCCTTTATGGTCATCCATCTGCTTCAACCCTCTCAAGCCTTCCACTGGGACGTTATCAACTGCAAGGTAGAAACTAAGATAATGTGATGAATTCGCATCGTAACGATCATGCTCCTTATTTCACTAGCTGTAATGTACTTCATGGATTTAGATGGAGTTCATAAATATCACATTTTCCTTTAACCCTATCGTGATAGGCCGATGTTTTGAAACAATTTCATTTAGCGTAGCAATAGCCTTTCGTAGGATCATCTGCTTAAGGGAAAACCTAAAAGGTACGACATAAAGTAGCTTTCGCAAACCTGTGTTCCTTTTTCGGCTCTTCCCTCCACTTTAACACCACTTCAGTTTTCACCAAGTCAGTTATGTGGATTATTTTTAGTTTCTCACAACATGAGTGGGTGTTTAATCTTTGCAAATCACTTCTTTGACACGAGCTTTGTGAAAACTTCCTCCGTAGACTACTTGCATTCAATCTATCTTGTTTTTGATCAAGCACTGATCATTTATTGGAACCCAAGATTGGAGTAGCTGCCAAAAGTTGACACGGTCATGGATCACCACAGATACGACTTTTGAAAGCTGATTTTTTTGTCATAGTACCCACCCAGTGGGGAGCGCAATCATCCCTATTTTGGAGCGGACTCCCCATTACCCGAGTTCTCTCTAAGGTCGTTATGAGGCAAACAGGAAGGACTTGAGGACTATTAGCATAGCTCCTTGCAACTAATGCGTAGGTTGAAGCGCTGGAGACTAACAGAGCTTGCCTTCCAACTAGCAATACTGAAGCCGAGGTCACTCCTACATACCTTTTCTATCCACTTTTGAGGGACTTATCGGTGTGTGTGCCTAAGCATGACGAATAGTTGGCACTAATGACATTCGTTTTTCCTTCTACACGATTGTAGGGTACCACACGGTGTGGGGTGTGACGCCGGCACTTCATTCACCCCTGATGTCGGTGACCAACGCAATCTCGGGCATCACTGCTGTGGGTGGACTCATGCTGATGGGTGGAGGGTTAGCCCCCGTCACTGTGCCTCAGACCATGGCAACCCTCGCCACTCTCGTCTCAGCTATCAACATTGGTGGTGGCTTCCTTGTCACTCAGAGGATGCTTAACATGTTCAAGAGGCCCAGTAAGTACTCTAAATTAAGCTATCGCCTTGAATTTTAAGCTACCTGAAAAGTTGAGGCATATTAGTAGGTGCTGAAAGGTAATTTTTTAAATAAGTTTTCTTGAATTTTAACGTATTTAAAATGAGTTTAAGGAACGAAGATCGTTGATTCAATGGGAGCGTCAGAACCAGTTTAGATAAAGAAGTAGTTGTCATGGTTTGCTCGTCGCTTAGACATCAATTGAATCATCAGCTTTGAAGCTCTAGAATAAACACAATCGAAGGAAACGATGCTGACTGCTGATTTCTTTCAGCCGACGCACCGGAGCACAACTACCTGTTTGGAATCCCAGCTCTGGCATTGCTTGGCACCTACGGTTACAGTTTGCTGCAATTTGGGCCCACAATGGATCTTGAAGATGCTCACCACGCTGCCTACCTTGCCTCGTCACTTTGCTGCATCGCTGCTATCACTGCTTTGGCCAGTCAGAAGACCAGCCGCCTAGGTAAGTGTGAGAAAATTTTCACTGAGAGCTAGTAGATTATTGAAGGAGCACCTAAAGTCTCATGCACATGTCCATCCAGGCAATCTTCTGGGTATGATTGGTGTTTCTGGAGGACTGGCGGTCACTCTCGGCATGCTACAACCCCATCCTGATCTGTTGGCACAAATGCTTGGTTGTCTTCTGGTTGGTGGATCTGTCGGTGGCTACGCGGCCTCTCGCATGGAGGTCACAAGTCTGCCCCAGATGGTTGCTCTCTTCCATAGGTCTGATAATAAAAGATCTCTTACTCACTTCATTGCGTTAGGAGTTTGACTAACAGCGGTATTTGACGTTGCAGTCTGGTTGGTATCGCCGCGGTGCTGACCTGTGTGGCTAACTACATCATTGAAGCGCCAATAATGTTTGCAGATCCCAGTCTTATTGGGGCCGGAAATTTAATGAAAACTGTCGCCTACTTGGGAACTTGGATTGGTGGTGTCACCTTCACCGGATCACTCGTCGCGTTCGGCAAACTTCAGGGTGAATCTCAATTTTATCTCTTATCCTGCCGTTTATTTGTTTATTTGCCCGTGTATATTAATGTCTGTTTATTCGCCTTTATTTTTCTCCATTACGTGTTATTAGGCATTCTGGATTCCCAACCATTGTTACTTCCCATGCGCCACGCGTTGAATGCTACTCTTGTCGGTATCTCCACAGCTGGCCTGGGAGCCTTTTTGGCAGCTGGTGGAGAATTGGAGAACCCAATGATGCCTCTGTCCGTGCTGCTCGGCGGTGCTGCCTTAGCAGGCTCAATCTCTGGTGTCACTCTAACCGCTGCGATAGGAGGTTTGTTATTTCTTACTACTCCTCCCGTCACATGAGTGGGCAATGATAGGTGGGTAATGTTGGCATTTCAGGTGCTGATATGCCCGTGGTGATCACGGTGCTCAACAGCTACTCAGGCTGGGCGCTGTGTGCGGAGGGGTTCATGATGAACAACAGCCTCATGACGGTGGTGGGAGCGCTGATTGGTTCTTCCGGTGCCATCCTCTCTTACATCATGTGCCGGGCGATGAATCGCTCCCTTCCCAATGTAATTCTTGGGGGTTATGGCATAGCTCCTGCTGGGGCCCAGACCGCGGGGCTTACTGGTAGGTCAAAGTTACCATTCCTAGAGCCGATTTTACTTTGAACTATACAAATTTGCATTGGGCAATCATAAGCTAGATTCCGAGAGCACGGGGTTCCAAACCGGATAATAGTGCGCTGTAGCATTCAAGACTCTCTTCAAGACATTACAAGATATTCAAGTTTGAAAAACATGTTTTATAGCCGCACAGAAGAGTTAACGCATAGTTGACATTTTTCACTTCCATTGTTAATAAATCGTAAGAAAGTAAAAAGGCTCTCCTAACCACAAAAAAGGTCATTCATATTTTTTAGCATTGTCCTCAGCACTCTTACTGATTACATTTTTGCTTTAGCAATCAAAATACTATTTAAATGACTTAAAAACAACCGTGAGACGGAAATGGAGATTATCCGATGAACATCTATCCTAATATCGGGAGTATTTGCGCATCCCACTGATCTTCGGGAGTCCACCTGTTACGTTCTCTTAGCGTATCGCAATATGGAGAGACCGTTGCCGGGCCTTGACCAAGGCTGACCGATGTTCCACGGCGAGCGTATTTTGAAAGCCATTTGCTTATCATGGCAATGACTACCTAACTGCAGATTCATTTAAGCGAAGTGAGCAATATAAGGTGGCTTCTCAAAGTTATGCTCTCATTCGAAGAGTTCCCGCGTATTACATGGATGTTGTAAGGTATATGAGCCTGGAAGTGGCCACCGCAATGGAGGTCGAGTAGTGGAAATTGCCTTACATGTTTAAAAGGGCAAAGAGACCACTTGTGTTTTGAGGTCACTAACCAAATCACATCCACTAGGAATTGCGAATTCGAGGAACTGCAAGTGTGGCTGAATTTGACTATTGCTTATTTAAATTTTGTGGTTGGAAGACCCTTAAAATTACTGAAACTGGACATCATAAAAGTTGGATTTATTTTTAATCGCATTGTTAGCAACGTGGGCCCGAGTGATCAGTGAGTGTAAACACTTTGAAGGCCCGATTCAACTCAAAATACATAGATTTGAATGGTCATGGAGATCATGTCCGTATGTGGATTAGACAACTTAGCTATTTAATGGTCTGGCTTATCCAGAATCACGCAGTTCTTTTGATGGTCGGTTAAAGGAGCACGGAAATGATTGCAGGTTGGGAGATTGAATCAGAACATTTAAAATCTGACCCAACTAGGATTACGTCCATTTTTATTAACTGACTCCCGGTCACTGATCTTTACGAAATGCAGACGCCATCAAGTCTGGCTCGTTCGGAGTGCTACAGACCTGCTTCATACTACTTAAATAATACATTAAGGTAATTAAGTAGATTATTTTGAGCAGATAAGTTAACATTTTGAGGTCGCTACATAAAAGAATATCAACGTTGGCCATATTAGGCGACCAGATATTGCTGAAGTTTGTTGAGTGGTTAAAGCCATAAAGTCGGACTCATACTGAATTGCGGTATTGTACATTCGTCAGCCGAAAGGCCGTAGAACTCACTGGTAGGTAAAAATAACAAAACCAACGAATTTAAAAAAAAACAATTCATTTCAACCAACACTATCTTATTTTTCTGAGTTTCGTAAATGTTGAGTCTGTCAGTAGATCTTTATCACGAAACCAATTCATTCCTCATCTACACTTTTTCCTAACAATACAGGCAAGCCTTAGATGGACGAAAAGGATTGGAAAGGGTAGTGGATCAAAGCCCTAGGATCCAAGTATCCTGGCCTTGATGTGGAAACCCACTATCTTGCGTTGCACGATTCAACCAACGTAAGGATCGAGGACAGAACAAATGGATTATTTTGTCACATCAGTTGATAGTGGTAGGAACGAGTGACTCCAAGTTTAAACTGATTTTTAGTAGCTTAGTTACATTTTTGAAATAAAATTCGATGAAAGTCGAGTGATCGAGTGTCTCATTTCTTACCAAGCTACTTGTTGACAGGTGAGAGTGGTTTGAGTTAATCAGGGGCTATTGAATTTGCAACGGGAAAGTGAGACCTTTACTTCATTTTCCCTTTAGCCCTCTGCTACATTTTTCCAGGGTATAATTAATACTTGATGAGATCCATCGGCAGAGTAAGATTGGTCGGCATGATTGACCTCTTCTGGGGCAGCCCACTTGACTGTACTGATAGAAGGTGGGAAGCTATCGCAGTGGCCACCACACATCCATTTCGTGAAATTGCAAATATTCTTAAGCAGTAGCTTGTGTTCACTGACTATACTGAAAGCCTTGTCAGTTGTGGGATTTTACGACAGGATTTGTGTAGATGGGATTCCCAGAACAAAGCGTTTTACGTGCTGGTTGAATGATCACTGCGGATTGGGACTGGAAGCACCATTATCGGAGTTTTCTCTGACAGACCTACAGCAGTCTTCAAAGGAATTGGAGCAGTCAACTGAACTGCTGCAGCTGCGTATTATGGCATCCTACTTTGTTGGAAGAATTCATCTTTTTGTCCACCGCACGCTATTAGGTGGACGCATTGCCTCTATCCCCCGCCGTCTTCATTAGTGGTGTCAAGATAGATTTACCACTTTATCTCTGCGTGCATTGCTGCTGTTTTTGCATCTTTTCGCTGAGATTCGGGACATCAAAACCTCGGTGTGGATTGACACTCCTTGCAATATTAGTAATGAACATTGGCTGCGCACAAATTCTCAACTTTTCATAAAGAGTAGCGAGCAGGTTCTACACAAGGTAGAAAATCTTAGCTGGAATCACCTTTCTGAATTTCACGCTTTCTTCTGCAACAGGCACCCATCGTGAGACCTCTGTCGAAGCTGTTGGGGAACTAATGGAAGACGCCAAGGATATCATCATTGCACCCGGCTACGGTCTCTGTGTTGCCAAGGCCCAATATCCCATCGCCGAATTAGCCAGACTTCTCACAAAACGGGGAAAGCGAGTCCGATTTGCTATTCATCCCGTGGCTGGTAAGCTGCTTCTTGGTCCTTTTCGAAAACAGCATTCAACAGCCCACAAAATTTACCATCCATTAGCTTTTGTAGCACGGTGCATTAATAAGATTGCCAAATGCATTTCATTGGTCCCCTCAAGGTCGAATGCCCGGTCAATTGAATGTCCTGCTTGCGGAGGCTGGAGTGCCCTACGACATTGTCTTTGAGATGGATGAGATCAATCCTGACTTCCCGAAAGCTGATGTGGTCCTTGTTATTGGTGCTAATGACACTGTCAACTCGGCAGCTGAGGAGGATCCCAACTCTATACTCGCCGGAATGCCTGTCCTCCGTGTCTGGTTGGCTAAAAAGGTGAACTGCAACTCCTCCTTTTTTGCTAATTGGGCCTCAGAAAAGTGGAGGCAAAGTACTTTTATTACCCTTCCTCTCCTTCAGGTGATAATGGTGAAGCGAACTTTGGGAGTGGGTTACGCAGCCGTGGATAATCCCGTGTTCTTCAAGGAGAACACGGACATGCTTTTGGGTGATGCAAAGAAAGTCTGTGACGGCCTGCTGGCCCATTTCAAGGAGTAGTAGCAGTAGTAGTAGGGGTTTTATCCAATTCCTCGATGATTTCTCTGCACCTCTGTCTCTTTTTCGCAATTTGCTTTTATTTGAGATGATACTAACTTAACAGCAATTACCTATTCCACTAAGCCCTATGTTTATGCATTACACAAGAAGTGCTTGAAGAAAATCGAAAAAAAATGCAGAACCACGTTATTACAACTTGTTTGAAATTTAAAGATTACGGGGGAGGGATCAGTTATAGAAGTTAAGCACACGGATGACTATAAAATACAACATTTGCCTGTCATCATTGCTACCTATATTCCTTTCCGAAAGGAGGCAAAACCTATTGCAAGTTCAGCACTACAAGACATTCCGTATCTATAAACAATGAATCCATCCCTGATCGCTACCGGTGTCATCATACCTCAACTTCCCAGCTGGTCACCTTATTTCACATTTGATTGAATGATACAAGGAAAAAGTGATGAGCATCACTAGGGGGAAACAGGGGAAGATGAGGATGGAGCAGCTTGCTTGCCTGCCCTTATCTCTCCCTTCAGAAATAAGGTCAAAAAACGCCTACAATAAGCAGACGGTCTTGTGGGAGTGAGGTAGTATGTGCCTTAGAAGCGTGGGGTGCATCGCGAGTGGATGCCTTGGGAGAGCCGATGGTATGTTCCTTGGCTTGGAAAGGTGCAACTCAGACGGACAAAAGCCATTCTTCAGTACAATTAAATCAATCGCCTTTTCATAAAATATAGGTTAATGAAGAGCCAAGTCATAGCCAGTACGGCTTATTACCATCTCTTAAGGTGATAATTGTGAGCGGGAGTCGTTTACCCAATTTCTCGGTTCAATATTGTTTAAAGATGGTCTTGCCAGCCGTCTCCAAGTCACCTTATTCCCTATTATAATCATGAATGGAGGGGTCCCCCTAAGCGTGATACGCTGACACCTACAATCACACCGCCAATTATTTCACGAGAGGCTCAACGAGAAGATTCTCCAGCCACAGTTCTGGAGCCAGTGCGTAAAGCAGGTAAACTCAAATTCCACCGATTGGATTTCAAATGAGAAGGGGATAGGAGAGTGGAGGACTAAGCGTACCGGCAAACTGATGCGTATCCATGCCTTGTAATGCAATGCGAAATAGCGTATGGATTTTGCAGGCCCCTTCAGAGCATAAGAGGCAATTGCAGCGAGGTACGATGACAATCAACCGAAATTTCTTGATCATTTGATAGTTGCCTCAAAAGAAGGCAGGAGAGTCGTCAGAGAACTATCAGGTCGGGAAATGGGTCCCTAACATGAGTATACTATAATGAACTAATAGTAATTCCAATTTCCATTTAAAAACACCATCTTGTCGGCCTCCGTTAGTTGTGCCTCTTTTATGGCATGGGTAATCTTAAGGCACTTTCTGTGGTTACTTAATTTGTATGACAAAGAACAAACTTATTTTATCAGCTTATACTTACCATTCAGGAAAAAGATGAGAATCCAAGGTGTTCAAACCGTGCCCAAATGCAAATGTGGTGTGCAAAATAAGAGGTAACTTAGGGGAAGAAGTACCACACCTCAGTGACATCTACAAAAGGAGCTGAGAATCGTGAAACCTCCCCTAGGATCGAATGAGATATTGGTAAACCCAGTCGCAAAAAGGATCCTTTTTGAGAAAACTATCTTTGATCTCAAAAATCGTTGTTAGCTTTTAATGATATCCGAAAAACGTTTTACAGTACAGAGTTTACTGATGATTATTTGGTAGATAAAGAAGCTATAATTTGTTAAGCAAGTCACGAACAATTCTTAGAATTAGTCGCGACGTGAACTGCTTCAATCAAATAAACAGACTTCAAAGGAATAGTCAATAAGGTTCTCCCCAGAATTTCATCTCAATTCGAGAATTCAGAGCAATCATTATCTTCAAGTCATGAAGAAGTATTAAAACTGCCTGCGAAAGACAAACTGATGTACAAAAACGAAAACGTACTAGGTAAAGAGAAGTAAATCTAGAAGAACGACGTAAGGAAGTCACCTCGTGACCCCAAAGAGGGGGATAGTCATTTAGCAGCGTCAAAGAGGTGGAGGGTTGGTAGTGATGGGGCATCTCGAGATAAGGGTGCAAAGATGTCCACCAGAGCGTCCGAGTTCAGTTTCACCCGGCCACCCCAAATACTGTCCTTTGCCACGGTGGAATCCACGCTCAGTAGATGAATCTCATCATAATGATTATGAATAGTGGGAGGTGGGTTATGACTCCCTCCAAGCGAAGACAGCCGAAACTAACAAAAGAAATCGACGAAGGCCTTATTTTCCTCATATCTGTACAAGCGGAAACAGTAAACACATTCATCTTAAATAACGCATATGCAAACTACAATTCCAACGATTTCCAGGTCCGCGAAGAAGTTCATTGACGCAAAGCTGGAGTTAATTGAACTGATGTCTTTCGGAATCTACCAGACTACTGATATGCTTGATGTATTTTTCCCGCTTTCTACTCCAATTTCAGCCTACAAGCAATTACGACCGCCATAGAGATTGCACGCAAAATTAGCTAGTATCGTCAGAGATACCTTGATGGGATATCACCATTGAATATGATATGCAATTACACGAAAAATTTTCACATGAACTCACCGATGAATGAAGAGGACTAAGCTGGGGAAGCAAAGGTGGCAAGTGTTGGCTAAAAGAGGAAAACGGAAAGGAACGGAGGTTAGCGTCTCAAATCGAAAACGTGTACAACTTCGGTCGATAGAGATAAGACCGACCTTTTAGCTATCATATTTGTCGCTTTTGATAGACATTATCTCCCAACTTTCTATAAATGATTGGAATTACGTCTATCCCCAAAGATGCTACAAAAAACAGAATTATTTGTAGGATTACGAGAAGCAGTCGCTACAAGTGGCTCAATTAATTCACGCTCCGAAATATGAAAAAACCGCAATTTAAACCGGAAATAAAAGCAAAGTTATGTCCAAATTTTACTTCCAATTCGAATTTGGACTCTTCGAACTCAAAAAGCAATGTTTCATCAACAGTCAATAGCCCCGAGATCTAGGTTGATATGCTGCAGTGATTGACGAGAAACTAGTCCGAGCAATTATTCGAAATTATGCACACTTTTCAGCACCTTAACTTCAAATCAATGCATAGTTTGTAGTGAGGAGCTAGTGCAGTGGCTAATTTGCAGTTTTGACAAAAAGTGCGATTCCTACCCAATATGAGCTTGGGTGTCGCTTGCAGAGGCGCTGCTGCTATCCAAAGCTGAGCGGTTAAATTTGTTAACCGTCAAACATCTAACCTGCCGGAGTGTATCGGTTCAACTAACCAAATGGAGGAACGCTTTCAATCCAACGCGGTATGCTACGCATCTTTTGACTCAAATTAATCATTTTTCACCTTTCAGGCTTTGATGATGACTGAGATAATTTACTCTCGTAATGATGATGAGGTTTCAACAGTCAAGGGTCCACTACAATCAATGTAATAATGAACTCCATCATGAAGCTAATCAATCAGCATGAACAGCTATGAGAATCGACGAATAACGTATCAGAAAGGTAAAGATATAAGTGGTAATGAAAAATCCCAGAGTAAATTGATGTGTCCTCCTCCACCCTAAGTTCACCACATACGAATTAGCAACAAGATCTGATGCAACTGTTATTTCTGTAATATTAGACCACTTGAAGAAAGCGTTGAAGGGAACTGCAGATTGTGAATCATAAATCACAAGAGAAACGGCGGAAGTGAGATTTCTTATCCCCAGAACTTAATTGTTTCCCCCAGCTGTGGCGCTATGATGTTAAATCACAATGAAAAACCGTTTTGGTATTATGTATAATAAAAAGTGGAACCGAACAAAAGCACCTAAAATTACTGAACGCCATTCAAAACTCCTTTACTGCACCCAAAACAAGATCAGAAGAATCCATTCAACAGTACGCACTCTATCGGCGGTGTCGCAGGATGAATCAAGACCCGATCGGTAGACAAGGGCCTGGCTAACGAAAAGGCCGAGGACAGCGGGGGCTCCGCAGTAAAGGCGGTGGCAGCGGAGTAGCTGGACTTGTGGATGCAGGACGCTGACGGGGGCACTGAAGACTGCTTCCGTGTGTGCGTCGATCGTCCCAGTGCAGTAGTAGGAGCAACACCCTGTTGGCGCAGTTTCACGTACGCCCGAAGTCGCCTAGGAGGATAGGGCAAAGGATCTCAGAGGGTTTTAGAGCTGTTACCTTCATGAAAGGAAGACGTATCCCCTTTTGGGTAGTTTCTACTAGTGGCGGCGATGGCATACGAGCCACACTAGAAGAGCAAGGATCTGGCCCTCTGCTGGCCGGGTACCATGGCTGTCAAAAGAAGAATAAATCCATAGACTCACTACAAAATATTGCCGAAACTAGGTTTAATCATTACAAAAGCTTCCATTTAATGTTCTGCATAAAGTCCCTATTTTGAGGAATCAGGAGCGTCCCTTAAAAATTGGTTGCAATATGAGATACCTCTTCGCTATCATAGAACGCGATGGTAATCCAGATAGGTGGCTGGGCAACATTGTAATGATTAAACCGCAATATTGTAATGCACCGCCTCTACGTCCCAATTATTTATCAAGACGAACAGAAAACCACCTGAAATGTCAGCTCGATAACAATGTAAAAGACTGATTAAAGGAAATTGACAATTTTACCACTATAAAAGGCTTGACAGATACTGAATAAAATCACTTTTGGATAGGATGGAAGTGAAGGTCATTGATACACAGAATATATGGGGTTTTCCTAGAGTACAGCGACTTTAATCGGCCAAAACTTTATTAGAATTCTTTGAAAAGTGGAAGAAAACTACAGTGAGTAAAAAATTTTAAATAATCTTGTAACTACTGAAGCATCTCAGATATACATGCTCCTTTGATAATGTCTAAAAACCTTTTACTACTTACTTGACGAAGGGTATTACACAGAAAAAATGACTAGGTTTGAAGTTCATCTTCGCAACGGGCGCATTATCCTGTAAATGAGAGGGAAGATTCACCAGAGAAAACCACGTTATCGCCTGCGGAGACAACCAAAAAAAGCAACTAGTCATAAATCACATCCCTTGGTAAAAAGACTCCGCAAGACAACGTCATTTACCTCAATTTCGTTTTGTGTAGAGGGTTGAAGCCGACTGGTCCGAGGAAACCCTTCCACAATGTAAGCCCGATGCGTCGTCTCTCCGACGACAACTTCAAGGAAGAGATCCCGGTCGATTCGATGCTCAATGTCAAGTCCAGTCTCCTCCATGACCTCACGAATGGCACAGTCTTGCAGAGTCTCCCCTTGACCCACCTTGCCTCCAGGGAATGTCCATCGATTGTTGTTAAAGCCTTGGACTAGTAGAACCATAGAGAGATACTCATCGAGAACTATTGCACTTCCTGTGCATGTGGTTCCTCGATAACGCTTCCATTCGAAAAACTTCTCCTTCCAATCAGTCTTCTTGGGAATGAGATGTGGGAAACGGGTGAATACTAGGAAGAGCAGCAAAACAATTACAAGCTGTATCTTCAGTTCAAATTTAGCAAAACTAGTACCCACTTTCTTGACACAGGCCAAAAAGATCAAGGCCTATTTCATTTTTATCTTGAAGACAGTTGTCTAGGTAAAACCAGTGAGCGTACTCCAATTCAGAGAAGATGCGAGTAAAATTGGACTTCCAATTGTCCTTTAAAGACTGAGGAGTGTTTGAAATGAAGAGTCTATTAAGAGTCGTAAGAGCGGTGACAAATGAAGAATAAACTCACGAATAAAGCAGTTTAAGTGTAGTTTCGGGAATTCTAGTCGGTTGATTTTGCATTCTAAAATTTAAAAGGGATAATCCTTGGTACATAACGCTTGGCAATGTAGCATGCAATCGTAACACGGTGTTCAACAGAACATATGAAAAATATCCAAAATATGAACAACAAAAGAACGACCTATATGGGGACACTTCCGGCCGTCCCGGGCAAACATTAGTTAACTAAAAGATGCAGGGCCATCTAGAGTTGGCATAAAACACTACAATATAAACATATACTCTGTTTTACAATTTTATAAGTGGTTGAAATAAAATTATTCTATTTTTGGCTCAAAGCGACTCTATTATTTCTTATTTTTGAACTGAATCTTAAACCTTAGTTAAAACTTGCTTGTTAAAATTATCTACTGTAATGAATCTACACTCTTTCTAGATAACGGTTGTTGTGGAGCAGCGTTGATTCCTGTGATTCTGGCGCTTTGGCAAATGAAACAGCATCAACAAATTTACACGAATCATAAACCTGTTATAATGGTCCCAGTTTAAGCAAACTAAAATCCTCAAAAATTGTATCTTGTTCACTCCTTTTTAGACTCATGCATCTACTAAAAACTCATACACTTAATGTCTACAATGCAAAATGCGGGAGCAGAGCGCCAAAATTTGTTATCATTTAAGATATTTTTGTTTTCCGGTGCTTCATAGTGACATGTGGTCCATCAATGATTGAATTATGACGCCATGAAGCATTTCAAATCACAGCAAAGCTGGTTATATCAATTCTTCTTGCGTTTGCTTTTTATTTACGAATTTTTGCGAGCATATCTCTTTTATGTCATTTGAACTCACTTGGGCTTCTAAGGAAACTGTTGAATTCCTCTCAAAGTTCCTATACTTGTTTGCATTTGCGATTTGAGTAAAGATGTTTTAGACGTCTATCAAAGGGTACCATTTGCTTTAAATATCACAAGCTAACGCTTTTTGGAATGAAGGCTATTAATGATATCTGATTCAGCAGTTTTTTCTTTTCACCGGACAGTAGGGGCAATCGCTTTGTCTAAACGCCACTTGGCTACTTAAGTCGAAGGAGCTCTTCGGGTACAATATCATTTCTCAAGATCTGTGACCATCAGGATCGCATTAGAAACACTTTATAATTTTAGCTGTTTTTCTGAACCACTTTTCACATTATAAGTAGCATAAAACATACAAAGGTTTGATTGCTCGCAGATCGACTTTAGCTAGAAATACTTAAAATGTCATTTGGTAAAGTGATAACCACTCTCATTTATAAGTTACCATTCCCAGTGCTTTTTGATTTTAAGTCCAAAATATAAACAGAAAAAATTAGGATAGTATTTTTAGCAAAATGGATGTCAACACCATCATGACGGCAAATATTTTGGTAATTAAAAGCGCCACCCCGCGGAAAAGCAAGTAGTGGAAAAATTAAGAACTGCGATTAGCGGAGGTGAGCGTTACCGGCTACCCATAACGAAAACCAGTGTGGAATGGCACTCATCCCTGAACTAGACCAAACTCACAAATCTCCCGACTTCTGCGCTTTTTAACTTCCTATTAAGCAGAGTTTACCTTGTCATGCTTTTTAATACGTTTAATGTTAGGGTCTCAAAGGATAAAAAGCTATAACAGATCAAATGCCCCCTGGCTTTAATGTCAACAGTGGTCTACCGGAACTGACGAGTTCAATTAATTTACTATCAACCCAGACTAAGTATATTCTACATGCATTTTATTGTTTGAGTCGCTACTAATTCACTATATGCTTGTTTTTTGCAAGTATTTTTTGCAACCAATAAATATTACTTACTACATATTCGTGACATAAGAATAAAGTTAGGAAACTTGGACGTCACACATATGCGACGTCTGTTTCAAATATGCTAAGTAGATTCGATAATATGGAAAATACCTACGCTACGTACAGTAAAGATTGTAAATTTTGAGTAAGAATATTGTTCGTAAATTGTTAACTTAAACTAAAGGGGTTAAATAGGTCTCGATGTGGTCCAATTTACTAAGATTTACTGAGCGACAGCTTCAAAGCCAAGATGTGAAGAGTAACTGATTAGAATCCTCAAAGTGTTTTCCTGACCTTTCAAAAATTTTGAACTACTGTATCACGTTTCCTGAGATATCGTACATTCACTGGTGAAATATGACATCAGGAATTTTCCCAACCAGTCTTCAAAAACATTATTTCCGCCAATAAACCTATGACGAGGCGTATTTACGAGATCCTCCTTATTACCGAAAGTTTCCACATTCTTTTCATTTATTTTCAAAAGCCATTGGTCCTTGGACAGTACACTTTTGACATTTCTGCAAGTTCTCCAAAATCACTGACTCTCCCCCTTCTCTCCCCTTTTTCAACTAACTTTGGAAGAAGCGTTCAGCGGAGAAGAAAATGCATAAGTTTGCCTCACCGGCTGGGCAGTATGAGGAAACGAAAACTTAACCTACGATAAGTTTAGTCAGTTTTGAACTTCCATAAGGAGATAAAATGGCAATCCAAATCAAAGGAAACACTTGAGATTCTCAGAATCTATTTCTTGATACATAATGTTTATATACCCACCTGCTAAATGGTCTGCCATTGAACCTTCTTGAGTCCCCATGTACTCCCAAACTTAATCCAAAAGTATTAACTTTAGACATTTATCACTGCACGAAGTTGACAAAATAGCCTCCAAAATTAAAAGGCCGAATAAATGTCCAGAGCGTAATGACCTTTCCCTCACTTGAACATGTTGCTATCCCGACTCTTCCGGTCTCCAATGCTTGTGGCGCAGAGCTCCCCTCCTATCATCTGTGCTATCAGCAATGTAGGATGTGTTTAATAACTTTCGCCCATTTTGAAGAATATTGTAGATAACATCGATACTCATAACGAAACTTACTGTAATAGGCTCGATATTTCTCTCTTCCACCTCAGCCTTCATAAGCTTGGAACGAGTGAAAGAATTGGACCAGGACATGATTTATGGGGCAGTGGTAATGAAAGAGGTGCAGAAGCATTGCGGTTAGGCGTGTTTAGGAAACGTTTCTTCCTTGGAGGCCGATGGCATCCGCTCCTTCGGGAGGTTCGCATTCACCAACCGCCTCTCCTTTAAAAGATACCTTCAAACAAGCATGTCGCCTATTGCATTTGAGTGAGTTGTGAATGGTCATCATACTGAAATACCACAGAAGGAAGGAACCTGCTTCGGATGGTTGAATTTGCAAAAATGCACAAGAGAAAGATCGGAACGAAAGAGGGTAGCCATCTGGTAAATTAATTATTTTTAAGATCCTAATCAAGCGGTTACAGAATGGCATGTGAATTGAACGACTCAAAATGCGAGGAGAATAATGAAATTGATACAAAAATATTCAAAAACTGCTTTATATTAGCTACTTCAGGCAAATCCCCTTAATCAGTCACAAATCAAAATTGATCCAAGTCAACCAAACTTGCGTGCATGGTAAAGTCATCAGGGAATACTTTGCCGCTTACAGTTTTTAAACTCCTCAAAGGTCATCCCAAAACCGTGTCTGATAAAAATTGAGCTGCAAATCATTTTTTTACTCTTTCTAATGTAAATGAAACTGCAACCCATGCCTTGATAAACGATGTTACTCATGGCGAAACCGTGCCAAAACCTGAAAAAGAACAGAGCATGGTAAGCATATTCCAGCCACTTTCATACACTCGTTCTATGGTGACAGTTTGCAAGGGCTTTTGGTAGGTCATAAATCCACGTTATGTTCGGAATCACCCTTCATTAATCAGTGCCAGAACGGAGTAAAAAGGCAGTCATTATTAAGAAAGGAAAGGCCGACGCATCTCTAAGCACCAAAGGAGACAAAAAGAGTAGCATAATGGATTAATCTCTTTATCCAACCTGATTCATTTTTGCCCTGAAATCATTCCTACTTACTGCTTCTGCTAAAGTATTGTATGCAAGGTCGAGTGCCAATGAGTTGACAAGACTCGTAGGGAATTTGCACTCTGTATAGTCATTGGTAAGGCATTCTAATCGATAATCAATTGCCGATTAGCTTTCACCCACTGAAACCTAATCGATAGGCTGGAGCTCTCAGCTTCCACCCCGACAACAGCGCCAATACGCTTCACGCCAAGGTGGCGGATTTGTGTAGTCACATTTGTAGCGCCCAGAGTCGGGAGAAATGACCTGCCTCCCCAGCCTTTTTTTGCGTCAGCAGCACAGAAGGGCTGGGGAGGAAGCGATCAACAACCCAGGCTTTACATGAAGCCGTCTCCATACTACTGACAGGATTAGGTAGCATATTATTAGCACAAGATATTTAAACAGCCTATATTTCATGCTGTTTATTTAGACCCGCTCCCTCTGTCTTAGAAATAATCCCTAAAAGGACGTGGATTTTTTGCCCTGGTAGGTAAGCTAAGCACCACGTTGTGGGCGCTTAATAGACCTCGCCTTTTGTGAATCATCACGTTACGCGACCAATAATTCATCAGTTTAGTACAAAAGCAAAAGCCACCTTTTGCAGCGCTGGTAAGATTGTTCTCGTTAATTAACTTATTTTGCCTGGTTATTGGAATGGGTGGCGGAAAAGGTTTGTAACAGGAATGTTACCCCTCAAATGCGTTTTCCCACTTTCCCAGAAAAAGAGATATTCGTTTATTACTTTTTTCTTTCGCACAAGTTTTGAGACTTATAAAGGTTAAATGATTGTCGAATAACAACATTTTCCTAATTAACCCTAAGTTTAACTTCCCTGCAATCAGGTTTGCATATGTGTGACATGAGATAGCAAGCCTTGTCGCAAACAGATTAGTTGAGTCTGTTTATAATATTTTTCTTGCTGTTGAGAGAAAGTTGAACATATCCATCAAGGTCTGTGGTGGTCAAATTTTAGCCGAAGACTTCTGTTTCGTATGTGGTCGTGTTTAAACGACCCGGCGAGTGTTAGCGCGCATTTGGAATGAAACCAATGCGATAGAATTTGGACTGATTTGATAATGTATAATCCAATCCTTCACATACTCTCGCACTTTTGCCTCCTACCAGAGGTATGATCTTTTACTCGTGAAGTCTCGGGTACTAGTATCTTAAATATTCTGTGTATTTATATTAAAACTATAACCAGTTTACGAGTTAAACCTGGACTTCTGGGTTTAGGAAAGAGCTGTACAAATTCTCCATCTACAATCTTAGTCCTCATCCCGAAGTGAAAACATATTGACAAAGAAGGATGAGAGATCGGCGGGACAAACTTAGAACAGCCTATCCGTCTTGATACACCATGTTCGCCAACTCTTCGGAATTAAAGTGGGCGCCTGTTATTCTCACTGCAAGACAAGTATCTTGTGCGGCTTTGAGACAGGCGTGTTGTGGTGTGTCCCGAATGTTCTCATAAATGATTGCCGAAGTCAGGAGCTGGAAATGGAGTAGTCGTGGTTGGAATCATTACTGACAGATAATTGGCTGCTTTCGAACAATTTACACTTTCTAAAGTTTTTACTGCTGAGCGGTTGAGTTTCTCATCACCGTGCCATTCTATGCCTGAAGTCTTCCGTGTAGATGAATTGACATCCGGAAGCTCAAGCATTTCGTGCTCGTTTGTCATTACACACTGGTCCACTGTTGCCTGCCATTATGATTAATGGCGTGTTGAGCAAAGACATATCCATCGGCCATTATTAACAGGCCGTACTTTTTAATTACCGCCGCATGTATTGCCACCGTGGTAGCGTGCCTATTCATACCAGTTCCTCTTATAATTTTCCCATGCATTAGTAGTCTGAGAACATGACAAATGCTTTGAGGAGTAACTAGAACATCAAATTGATAACACCGATTGGACCTATCTGACATCCTTTACTCCCCAAAAGTAATGCAACCAGTTTTACTAATTATTTAAAAAAGATTTACCTTAAAATGGATCAGATGGTTGCTGGAAGGAGAACATTGTAAAGGCGAAGTATTTGGTCTGAAGGTATAACAGCAGACCAAGAAAAGTAATCAAGACAGTCTGCGATAAAACAGTGTCTGTAATATAACTAAAAAAAGGTAATGAACGTTGAAAGAAACTTAAATTTTCGGTATTTGTGTAGTATACGAAGGTAAGAATAGGGCAAAAGACGGTTAGGAGGCGGCGTTGCAGCAGAAACGCAGTGGAAAGGAGGAATGCAACTGGGATGGAAATTGAATTTATTAAATGAGATTTCGATTTCGTGCAGGTATTCCTGCAAAAAAGTGATTTAGCTTTGAAAACGCGCTTGCTGTTTAATGTCATTCGCCGTTTGGAATACCTTCTAAAGTAATAATTTTCAAGGTGTTTTACTGGCAGAGAACGCGACTGGTTAATCGCACCCAAGTATTCTAGACCCTCACTCAAATCCTACTGTGATTGCACACGCAAAAGAGCGATCTCTCGGAGCGGCAAGGATGGTACTCAAAACAGAGAAATGCATCATATTCGTGAATAATAAATCTCCAAAATTAGACATGATTTTATGCGGAACCATTTTAGTCTCCTTTGCACGTCACTTAAATCCGTAGTTTTTCTGTCTCTCTGTAAGCCTGAAGCAACTGAGTCCACACAAAGACCTTAAATACCGGGAAAACCATTTTAGAAACTGATAAAATAACTGCTATTTTTTTCTGTCCGAATAACTTCTGAGGCCTAGAGAACAAAAAATTATGCAAACAGACATATTTGCTTTACAACGAAAAACCGGACGACGCAACATGCGCATAATTTAGCTTTTGGTTAAAAAAGTAAAAATTTGTTGCAATCAATCTGCAGTCGTTAAAATTGATCGATGCACACAATGGTATGGATTCCCACTTGATTGCAGGCCGGCGATCAGCGCTCATCCACCGCAACATTATTGATCGATTCACGCGTCGCCGGGGCTGTCGCCTGTGAAGGGGCGGGGGGAAGTCAACACGCTTAAAATCAATACATTTTATCTAATGAACGAGAACCTCGTTGGTGGTCAAAATAAAGAAGACTTTTGTTTCAAAATCGGAGTCAAGATTAATTTGCTCAAAGGTTCTAACCCACTTTCTAAGCAAAAAAGTGTTACCATTAATTTAGCCCTACACGAATCGTTTCATCACCTACTTTCGTGAAAAGTTTATTCTCAGACGTTTTACCAGTAGCAACATGTAGTAGGTCTACACTTGAAAAAGATGAGGTGGGTATTCCTAGGTGTGAGACATCGGCCTTTGATTTACTCTCCTCGAGAATCAAACATCTTAAATGCTCTAAAGATATCCACAGATGCTTCTGCAGCCACAGGTTTGGGATTGAGTTAAACTATTTCTAAAAAAAATTAAAAGGACTTATATCACACCAGAATAGAATAACTGCCATTTTATGGTATGAGAGTTCGCTCACGATAAGAGGGAGACGGTTGAGAGCACAATACCCTACTGATAGACTGATGCGTATCTACCCACACTCCATAATGGACGTATATCGCCAATCACATGCATCGTATGAGACTCTAAAAGGGACAAAGAAGTCACTGCAGTGAGCCACGCTAAAAATTCTATGGGTTTATTTTGGTAGCTTGTAGAAAGCTGGGTTTGAGCGGCTGTTGCAAGAAGCACGTCCACTTTAAAGAGCCCTCTTTTAAACTACCCGAAAGTCAAAAGAGGTAAATGGATTTGTAAAAAACTATTTAAATTTTCTACTTTACTTCTTTTTTCTGCACTTAAATGTGTAGCATAGGTTTCCATGCATTCCTTCACCACTTAACCTCTCAAAAAGTGGAGGAAAAACTCCTCTATATTGCTGCAAAAGACTTCGCAACCGGGAGGGTTCCTTGGAGAGGACTTAGTGACAAGCTTGAATTTGAATAGGATGACATTACAAACGCATAGGCGGACAGAGCACCATAGCATCGCGTTGGTCAAAGAGCTCGTGTTAACATTGTGCTTAAGCAGAAAGACTTAAAATTTCTTATAAATTGTTACTTATCTTTAACTGAATACGGGCCCTAACAGCAAGCAGTGGAACTAGCTTTTTTTCCACTTCGAGATCTTTGTCTCTAGATAAAACTGTTGCCATTTTCAATAAAAGAAATTTCCTTCTTAGGTAGAAAGAAAATCATAATTTTCTTTAAAGTACAATGGATAATAAAATTTCTGACGAATCTATTTAGAGCCCATTTACAATGGCCACTTTATGTGGCCTATCTGGCTACACTTTAAAATGACAAAGAAGTGGACCAAATTTTTAACATACTCCCTTAAACTTTATACAAGCTTTTCCCAGTGGAGGATGAATTGAACAAGAAATGTTTGGGGATAAAGCGGAGCTTTGAAAGACTTGTTGTAAGCTGGGCGTTTAGTGCGTCCATAACTATTTTAAACTGTACTGTCCAGTAAGTGTGTGCGGGTCTCCTGGATCCTATCAGGGCCCCAAACGGATTAGCGATAAATAAGAACCTTGGTGCAGATATTTCCATTACCTAGCGTAGTAAGCATGCATATGTAGCTACATTCCCTGTGGCTACGGAACAGAGAGTGCCTGAGTGTGGATATGTCTGAGTCGGTGATCCCAGTCACGTTTACTTATAGTAACTGATTGACCTTGCCTTGACCTTCTAGTGGTTATCAGTGAAATCAGGGTACCTCATTGTCAAATATGAGCCAATCAGGTGGGAGTAAGCGAGATCGCTACCCTCTGGGATGTTCGGAAATTTGACAACGCCTGGAATTTCTAAAAAGTCGAGCAAGGGCGTATTTTTCGCAACAGGACCATCACCTTATTGATACTAGTTAGTACAAATGCTAATAAGATAAAGAGACGCCAGAAAAAAGTTAGAATTTCTGTAAATCATTCTTTGGCCACACTGTTTCAATCTTTTGACAAAAGAGCTGTGCGTACTGTCTTTGTTTACCAGAATTTCCCTTACTAGAAACTGCACCGTGTTCGGACCACGAAACGGCTGCGTGTCAACTGGAAGCTGCCATCAGTTGAACCAATTTTATATCACCTATCCATTCCCACACATCTAGTTTTATGGCTTCAAGGGGTTTACCTACATGATTAGTCAAATTAAGCCTGCAGTAGATGAATTTAGGGGATAAAATTTACCAAAGTGATTGTCAGCAAGAGCTTTTAAATACTTAAATGGAAAAGGTGTGTTTCATTACAATTCAAAGGAAATAACTACAAAAACCCCAAATATCTGACTATTTGAAATTATTTGTGCCACAATCATCGGAGACGCAGATTTGCTGGCGCTTTCTTAGCTCTGTGCAATGGTTTGTCTTTAGCTACTTCACACTCGGTCTCGGCTTTACTTCTACCCAACCGCCTTATTCTGCCTCCTTCGCATGTCATCAAGAGATTCGTTAACTCTCATGCCAAGAAAGCGTGATTGTTACCACTTGGAGGAATATCATCAGAGGTGGTATTTTTCTCCTCTGCTCCTGCCCTATTTAAGATGTGGCATGCGGAAAATGGCATGGAGTAAGCAGTATAGCACACGGTATGTGATGTGTGACATGAAGTCGTGTTTCAACTTGTGAGAATAAAAAGAGGAAGTTCATTTGACTGATTCTGAAAAGAAAATATTTCATTCCGCGTGTTTGAGTTGTACCTTGTTGCATAGAGTAGGTAGATCTTAGCCGTATTTGCCAGGTCTTGAGTAAACTTCTTCGTGAACACAAAAATAAGGGCAAGGTTCTACCTATCTGTGTGCGAACACAAAGTACGCCGGAAATAGCACTGAGCCCAGCAAAGGAAGCCGTTCTAACAGACTGGTGCGCATCTACGCTTCATACCACACGCGTTTAAGTAACTGCATGGATTTGAAGAATCTCTACAAATTGTATGAAGTCATTTCAGTAAACCACTGTGATACACTGTTCAACTCCAAATTTTGGTTACGAATCACTCAGAGCCATGCCGCTGTACGTTCAGTCTGGCAGCCTAACCTGTAGACCGCACCGATAGCCTCAAGCCCTTCCGTATATCGACAACGCATATTCTGCCCTCGACTGTTGCTTTTCGTCTCCAGGGCAGTCTTAAGGTGATACACAATAGCAAAAAATCTGACAAACTATTTAATACCCTGACAACCAAGCTCCGCTACTCCCACCGAAGCGTCTACTGATAGTGAGATGTCTTGCCTAGTGATTCACCTCATACACTTAAATCAGTCTACTAATGCAAAAGAAAAAAAATATGCATAAATTATTTTTACGCTCTGGAGATGCGTCCACTTGATTATACAGCGGTACTTCTATGCGAACACGAAAAATCGGCCATTTTTCCAACTATATTTCGCCCGAAAACGATATTTACTGCTCACGTCAAATGTTGGGGTGCAAAATAGCAGCTAAAACTTCACAAACAATTTAAATGAAATGCTTTATTTCTGCAAAAAGTAATAGACCGACCAAATTTAATTGCTAAAGAAGTATTTTTGATTTGTGTTTGATCGTATAATTACATCTTCAGGCGTTAAGGAATGGTCTCTTTTCATTTCAATCCGTTAAAATTTAGACAAGTGAAACTTCAAATTCAAAAAAAAAAACTTAAATGAGACTCCAACGAAGTGTCTTTAACCAAAAAAGTTAATGATGCAATAGGTCCAGTATTTTTTTTTTCTGGCTCTGCCTTCACATTCATGGAAGGAGTAGATTGGTTGGAGAACATCTTTTAACAAGTAGGTCTCCTAAAGGCGCACAGGGAATCGAGGAGATATGAGCTTGGAGATGGTTTTCCCCATAAGGATCAGCAGAGTTCCTTCGGTAACGAGATTCGTTTATAATGACCGCTAATCACTAAAAGGCAACTTCAAACAAACATATATTACAGTAAGCAGTCAGTCATTTGAGCGAATCATTTACGCATTTGCAGAAACCACTGAACCTACAAATCACCCTGTCACAAAGTGAGCCTTCACTGAGGTCTAACTTGTATCGAAACTTCCCAAATGAATAATCCAGGCATCAAATTCTTCCCTCTTAGAAAAGGGACTGACGTTTAGACAATGTATTGGTTGCACGTGAAACTTCTTCTAGTTCCAAGCTAATACTTATTAACGCCTAACTTTGTGAGTTTTAAGTAAAAATTTAAAAATAACTACCACCTTTTTTTACATCTAGCCTTCCAATGCACTGACCCAGGATCTATAAAAGGCAGGTTAACCGTTTGAGTGTTTATGTCCTTGCAGCTGCGTCCAGCTACCAAAAGAATTGTTTACTCAAGTGAACGAGGAGAAGTATCCTGTTTTATACTAAAAAGTAATAAAGAGCTAGTGATCTGCCCTTTAAATGAGGTCCACTTGTAATGTGAGGACTTTTGCACCCATATTACCTGCTCAATTAATCCGTTTATTGTTATGAAATAGTTTTATATTTTCTTCAAAAGCGACGTAGTCCTAGGCCTTAAGCGCTAGAGCTGTCATTGAGGGTTTCTTCCGGCGGTAAAAAAGCTTCTGACTCACACGTCAGGCCCGTGCTTGTGGTCTTGCTCACACATGATGAAAAAATCGGCGACTTTTTAGGATGTTTCCGTGACCAAATGACACATGAGTCCTCTCCATCCTTTAATGTGTGAATTTTACAAGCACCTAAATCAGAAGACAAGGTAATGGGTGCGCATGAAGCTTAGTCAGCAGCTTTTGCTTCTGCAATTTTATACAATTCCTCGTTGTTGTTGGGCATATGGGAGGAAATGTGGGTTAAAATGCCGATTTCTGCTTCAGGCAGGAAAAAAGGCGAAGAGGAAAGCAATACCAGGTTTTTTTGTTTCTCTAAACATCAACAGCACCATAAAGGGAAGAGAAGTTTTTACTGGAGGTAAACGAAAATGCTTGTTTAATGGAGGAGAGGGAGTAGGAGAATGACGCCTTTTGAAGGGAAATTAGATCTGATGGAGAGGTATACAAGAGAAGCAAATGGTATGCCCACAGTATATCCGCAGAAAGCCTACAAAGACACTCCATTCATTGTTGCCAATGAAACGAAGCTTGATGTGATAGGATGTATGACTAATTTTGCCAAGAAGCTCAACAGCCACAAAATTTCAAGTCAGCACTTGGGTTGTTGAAGGTAATCTAAAGTACGTAAAGGCATTGGAAGAGTTTAGGGAAAATGAATGGTTAGGATCTTATCACACCTTTCAGTGTTACACCTCGGAAAGCATTGCCCCATTTCATGGGTCTTCACTGCAATCATGCCGTTGCTCTTAACCACCTTCCACTAAAAGTGTTAGTCTATGTTCTGCCATCGAGAACAATCGTCAAGGCATAGACTGACAGAATTAAGTTTACAATAAATCATGCGAAACGGTTAAGCGTCGGTATGAATGAACTTCATGTGGTGTTTTGAAAACTTTATGATGCAAGTTTCTATCGCCTAATGATATGAGCAACCTTGAAGCACAGACCATCTCTCCTCCCCTCTCCCTCTCAGGCGAAAGTATGCTTTGTGTCATAAATTTCGTGTCACGGTGTGACACGCTACTGAGGTCATGACCTCACAGCGCAGCCACGTCGTAGTGGGGATATAGAGTTCCTACCTCAGGAATATACATGCACAGGACATTTTTTAGAGCTGGTGTACGGCTCAGGCTAATGCAGTATGACACGCATTTATCCCAGTGTATTTTATGGCGGACATTTGCAAGCAACGCAATCGTGGGAATGCGAATGCTGGTGCGCCAAAAGATGAGCAGTTGAGAATCACGGAGCGCTTCACGGGGGATTGATGATGATGCTACTACCATCGATGGGCACCAAAAATTCCATGGACGTTAGTTACATGTATTTTCATCAACTCTACGGCATGGAGCGCCTACTTTGTTTGGTATATGCTCTATTTGAAATATCCTTCTACCAGAACCTGATTGTTGAGATTTGCGGCGATCAACTATGAATGTTCGGATCCTTTTGTTACTGAAGTTCATGATACGTTCCAATCGTTTCCCACCTAAGATCATGGATGTAATAAAGGCGACAAACTTATGGTCTGCCTTAACGAACGATAGAATGGGGAAAATGACCTTACAACATAGTTGTCGATTTAAAAGAACAAGTGATTGATACTTTACAAGAAGATGATTCACGGAACAAAAGCGACCATAATTTCCAAAAAAATTGGACAAATTTTTGTATTCAACACCTAAAAACACTATCGCCCTGAGTCACCCACCATAATACGCCATGTTAGCATAACAGAGTGGCGGCCAGAAAGACGGGAGGAAACACACTTGGGCCGGAGGCCATGCCGCCAGGGCGGTGGTAGAGCTTATGAAAGCAAAAGAGCCCACGTAGTTAAATAGGCGTTGCAAAAAGTCTTGTTTTAATGTATCCCCAACAGACTGGAGGTTGGGCAAGTTAGGTGTCCCACAGATAAAGCCAGCTACCGCCTGTCAATATTCCGACAAGCGTTAGTCAACATTGGTGTCACAGGCATCTAACGTCTATCCCCTCTACTCATACACGGCTTTTTTGGACCACAATAGCATTTATGACTAATTTAGGTAGAGGAAGAAGACGGGAGGGGAGGTGGATAACAGTTGACATGTAGCTTGCCTTGTCGACACTTTCTGCTTTACATGGTGAACAAAAAATAGAGGAAAAAATGCAGGCATTTTGGACGTGAGGACCACGCAAATGTCAATCAAGGGTTTAGTAAGCGGGGAGGATCGAAATAGGTGGGAGTGTGGGAATAATGAAAAGCAACCCCCTTTGCTCTCACATAAAAGGAGAAAACATTACCTTGTTCGTTTCCAAAGAATTCAATCTGGTCCTTACCACGGTTTGGAGGGAAGGTCGACCACCACAGCTCAGGTATTTTAATCATAGAAAGTGCAGTGTATCCATTGTCTAAGGACATTTTACTTCAACCATTCTCTTTGTCTCACAAAGAGATACAAACAACTTTCATAGTGTCACAGATGTGTAACTCCGGCCTCAAGGAGGAAGGTCGGGAACACCACATTTATGTGGAGCTAGTAGAGAATGTGTCATTAAACTAACATACTAAGCGATTGTAACGACATCATCTTTTGATTCCATCAAAGAAAACTAGAGATAACCAATAAACCCCTCAATAACAGCATTTTTATGTGCCCTATGACTTAAATAATAGGAGCCATATGTTGCTGATCGTGCATTTAATGATTATGGATAGTATAGCCAATATTCTCGTCATAAATTACCATTGTTCTGGTCTATGATATTTTTTTCCAGAAAAAATTCCCCGCCTTATTGCAAAAAAATTGCTGTTTAGATAACCTGCGAAATGTGGAGTTACCGAATATTGAAAGATTGCCCCAACGATTCCTGCCGTGTTCCACGATTGAGGTATGATGTCACGTCAATGCGCTCTGGTAACTCCCTCAACCAGAGGGATCGGAGAGGTTGAGATTTCAAAGTGACCCGTTGGTGCAGACTTTGGGATTGCTTCTGCTCAGTTTCTTTTAAATATGAAAAATTGTTTTCGGCTTGTTCGGCTACTTGATGTCGGAGTATTGGGTCCGCCAGCGAGAGATTTCGCTGATTTGTCACCACGTCCATTGGTGATGTCTTAGACTCACCTGATAAATTTTTAGAGGAAGTAAATATCTAATGCAAATGCAAAAGGGATCCAACAACGGAAACACTGTATTTAGTGCCTAATCAAATGAATGACAACTGTTTGAGAATGCGTTTCCAATGCAACTAACTTGTAATAATCCGCAAGATTAGTTTCCCCGAAGTTCAATAGACATTTCGCAATTGTTGTCTCAGTGTTCTAGGAAGAAAAAGGAAATTAGAGCCATGCTTGGCAATGTAAATCTATTGGAAGAGCTGGACAGGGAATGAGATGGTTTGAGATGAGTAGTGGAGGTAGTTGCTGACATGAGATCCCAATCTTTTGACAATTTGACAATCGGACAGAAGTTTGGCATACCAGAGTCTTTAAGCTGTCACTAAACAACCAAGAATAGTCTAAGTTTAAAAAAATTTAAGGGGGAGAAGTGAAGCAGATTAGGTCACAGACAGCATAAATTTATCCAGGCCGCCTCGAATGCCTTTAACTTCGATGGTGTAATGCCGATAATACGAACCTTCCAGCCTTTCGAAACGTTTCTAAACACAGCAATTGAGTTAACAAATAAATAATTGGTCCTTAATAAGCCACATTTTTACATCAGTTCCTACTTTTGTAAAATATTTCGTCTCTAGCTACGTTTAACTCTGCCCGGTCTTCAATCCTTATGTCACTGTCTGTTCTGCTTCCATCCCATGTCATCATGAGTGATTGTCTGATGCTCATAAGAAAAAAGTAAGGCTTTCATCACCAGGAAGAATTGCATCAGGGGAATACGGTGGGTGAGGATGTGGATGGGCTGAGAATAATGATAGGGGTCAGGTGGCATCTTCCTTTCCCTTTCCTATCCTGATTAAGATGTAGCATGCCGTAAGCAGCATGGAGTAAGCAGTACAAGACATGCGATGCAATGTAGGCGGCAAGAAGTCTTGTCTCAACTTGTGAGAATAAAAAGAGGAATTTCTTTTGACTGATTCACTAGTCCCGACTGTTTCTGAGAAGAAAGCATTCCATTTTGTTCGTTCGAGTTTTATCATGTTGCATCGAGTTGGTAGATCGTAACTGTAATTAACTGAATTTCAGCAACCTGACAATTTATTAATGTACATTTGTACCCACAATCCAACAGACACGTACATGCACACACAAATCGTGATGTCTTGTGAAAGCAAATTGGACCCGATCTTGGGAATGTGGGGTGGAAGGTGAATAAAGGGTCTGATTATAACTGACGGCACAGAAACATGTTCTCGATGCGTCCATTTCAAGATGTTTTGACCCTAAAATACACCAAGTCTAAATAAGAATACCTATGGATGTTAAGAACTAATCCTGCTACTCGGAAACAGCAATTGTGAAGGCACCAACCTACTGAAACACCCTCTTTTTGTTCAGTAGCAGGATGTCATTACCAAGTCATCTAGACAGTGGAGAGTTAAAGACGCTAGGAAGTGGTCCGTGCCTACTACCTTTCTTCTCTCGTCACCAACGTGAAACTTTTGACTATTGCTATTAACAACATGTCAGTCAAGTTGGGGCTGTCGTTTTGGGAGCAAAATTTGGCTTCAATATGGTCCAACAGAATGATTTTTGCCTAAGGAGATGTCCTTTTTTACCCAACATTTTGTTTCTCTCAGATATCGGTCGCAATCAACGTTTCACGACGCTCCCTTTGTACCATTTACGATAGTAAGCTGTCAATCCGTCCCTGTATTTGTGATAAGATTCTACCCAGGCTTCTGCATCATTCAAAGTCATCTATACAGATGTCAGTAGCATGGAAACCCTAATCAACTTGACGAAATTCCTAATTTTATTGCTTGCATATCGTGCCCAAGCTTTAGCTGATGAAAATGCATTTCGTGGATGGCTTAATTAGTAAAAACCCCCCAACAGAAGCCACGTTTACTCATGTCGATTGCCCTAATCTTACGTTCTGTGGTAGGATCATAAATGTTTGAAGAGATACAAGGTGAAAAATTGAGCTAATAGGCATGTCATGTTTTCAGTTGTTAAAAGGAGAATGATCACCATGTATCGTGTATTTTAATGAATAGCTCTGCTTTAGGATGAATTTTTTCCTACGAATGGGCATTGTCGTGGAAATCACACTGGCAGTTAACCCTAATCGTCCATTTCACAGAGGAGATAAAATTGTGAACTTATCGAAGACAATGAGACGCTTCAATGAAGTTGGGTTTATGTGCCCTCTCCCGTTGGCTATCATAACAGAAGCGGATACCTTTTGCCACCACATTAATTGTAGAGCTACAGTAGTCTGAAGAGCTGGCGCACTTAAATGTGCCATCCCGATTAATGTGGTCTTAAAACACAGTTCCTCGGCTTCTGACTGCTTTCCATGGTACTCCTCAGGGACACTCACCGGCTTCACTTGTCTTCAATCTGCCTGTTAACTGTCACCGGCCTCGAGACGGGAACAAATATGTTACCTCTTTCATCAGCCGTGATTTATTTTGTCAAGTAAATACCAAATCTTGACTACTCCACTCTTTAAAGGGTGGATGGTATCGAAAAGGTTTTGTTTGAGAAACAGTGCTGTTAGCTGGTTGCAGCTACACAACCTAAATATTCCTCGTGTCAGTCACTTCTGGTTCGCAAAGCATCCCAAAAGCAGTGAAGATATAAACCACTGTTCTCGGAAAGAACTTAATGGAATCCATTCTTGTTCCAATATTGACCACATTGCTGAATACGGCGTTGTTTAACTCGATTTTTGTAATAAATGTGTTTCTGTGATGCATTTGTTTGGAGTTCTGTAAACAAAATAAGGATTTGTGCTTTTTTTCACAATTCCTTGACCATTGCTATCTATGCAGTAGCCTGATTTACCGCTGAAGATGCGCCGTTTCGAAAGGAGGAGGAGTGACCATAGGCTTGGACAGAGTGTTTTGATTACGTGTTGATGGAGATAGCAGATTAAATTGTCATATACTTACCTCTTTCTTAAAAAAGACATCTATAAGTAAAATTCACATGTGGATCGACAAAAATAGGCAGTAGTCGAGGTGACATTGAGTAATAACGGTTCCCAAAAAGTTTTCACACGCATAAAGCATCATAAAGATGGTCACATTTTCTTTCAAAAACAGGACCTATAAAGAGAGTGCGATTAAAATTCACTTTAGGGAGACATGACAAAGTCAAGCTGCGCACAAACCAGCATGCAAAAAAGGCGCGCCTTCGAAACACCACAGAATTTAAGCCATTTATGTAAATGGGTTTGCACCAAAGGTGACTGCGAAACAGATGTGCGGACGTTTGCCACTTTTTTCTAATCAACAGAGAAGAACAGATATGGAGGAAGACAGCCGAAGCTGAAAGTCAAAAGCAACCTTCCACTGGTAAAATTCCTCTCTGCCAAAGTTTAATGCGAGCCACGCAATGTGCTTGTCAAAATTTGTCATCGTGAAGTGAACTTTAAATGCAATTTATACGCATCGATGTTATTTTTTAAGGAAGTTTATTAAAGTCTCTAAAAGTTTGCAATTTACGAAACCTGTTTTTAAATTGCGGTTTATTTGTGACCCGCCAAACTTTCCATCATCTAGGGTTGAAAATGTTGTCTAATGAATGTGGTAAAATTTCACTCAGTTGGGAAATTACTTTTATATTACCTTATTATATCTTTATTAAAATACAATAAAAATATGAAATTTTTATCACCTCTTCTTTGTTTGCGGCGAATCAACCAATGCAGTAGCAATCGGTGGGACGTTGGCAGTCCTATTATAGCAAACGGACCACCTATAAAAAACCATATTTTATCCTGCAAAACAGGCGATTGGCGACAAATAGATTTCCCAGCCATAACAGAAAACCTTTCTTGCCTAGCATTACAAAAGGTCAGATTCCTGAAAAGTCAGTCATAGTGATGCGAAGACGCAATTACCGCGACTCACAGGAAGACTCCCCAGCTAGACGAAATATTATAGCCACGTAAGATTTCAGTTGATAAGAAAAGATAAACTCGGGAAAAAGTTGCTTTTTTTCATCTGGTTAGTTAAAGGCTATTCCTATGAAAATGAAATTAATGGCATATCGGAGCGACCTTTACGTGAACTGCATACGTGGCTAAGCTGTCTCTTTCAATCTCCCGTCACTCGACCTCCACGATAGTGCTATAATGCTCAGCTTGTGCATTTCGTCTGCCAGTCCTTCTGTATGCCTTATGACGGTCTCAGAGGTAACTCTGGTACTCACTCGGGGATACCACTAATGAAATGATTTAATATTGTACTCAGTTCTGCGTTAAAATACACGGGCACTTCAGTCTTCACAGGTTCGCCTTCCTCTCTGTTGCATGGCCTTCTGGCCAACCAAGCGGCCTCCTAGCCTTTCTGAAGGCTGGTGATATACGTCCTTTTATATCTCCTTGGTTTATTATGCTTGGTGCATTACAGTGGTGTAGTAGCGAACGAACCTCATCAAAAAGGGCAACTATCCCGACTTCGACGGTCGAATACAAAAGAAGAGAAGGGCGTCTGCGATGGATGGATAAATCTGTGAAGACTTCTGGGAGAAGATTTAAAAATGACTTTTATCCTTAACATTTACTCCGATTTCGTATTCTTTACGTAGACTATTAATAAATGAAGCGACACCAGACTTGAACCATTTGGAATAGTCTATTACGAGGGTGTCCACGGTATCCATGCGAAGATGGTAATTACGTGAACAAGCGCTACTTCCTCCACGTCAGTTATAGATGAATAGAATCCAGGTAGGTAGATGACTGAGCAGCGCTGAAGTGAGAATAAAGTGGCAAAGAGGAATGGGATTAATGTGTAAGCCCCGGAAAATATTTTTAGGCTTGTCTTTTGTCAAATGTCTCTACTTATAGAGCCGATTTTTCTAATGACTGGAATCGCTAGTTTGTAAGTGGTTTTAAACCATAGACAACGTTGCGAAATTGATCATGGGGAACACCGGAGACGACGCGTATCAAAGATCGTCTATGTAGTGTTTCGATGTTTTGTTTAGCGGTATGTTGGATCACGCTGGCACTCCAATCCCCGCAGTTTGCACTTCTGCTCGGTAGCCTTCCATCTCTTCTGTACAGTAGTACCGCACGGTGCCATAGTTTGCCATGCCTTCAGGGATGAATCGAGGTACTACAGCTTCAGCTGATTTATGACCACTACCTCTTGAGAAAAAGAGGAGCGCTTTTACTTATTTCATGGAAGAACTAGAAGACTGATTGAAAGTGTTTAAATGTCATAGGGAAAAGAAATTGGCCTCAAATGGATGTATTTGAGAGTTCACACCAGAAACACGACTCTATTTGACAAACAACTACTTTTGAGGTCTTACTTTATAATCAGTACCAGTGAGAAGCTTTCCTTAGACGGATTCAAAATGACTGCGTCAAGAAAACACAAATATCCCCGCAAATCAAACAAAAGATAAAATAAGTGGATTGCATCTAAGTGGGGAATAAGTGGTAAAGAAAAACAACGAATCGCTCGTTTTTGGAGTAATTTTACTTTTTTGCAAACTTTTCTAAAGAATTGACTGCTATGCAAATTACATTTACCACGGAAAATGTTTCTACATACGTTAATACTTAACTAGGGTTCTCTCGTTGGAAATACATCTATATCCGCACAACCAAAAAAATTAGATTCGTACCCTCTCGATGTGACAGTAAATCCTCCAACTTTCCTAGATGCTCTTTTGCTTCTCTAGGCTAAAGAGTAATTACAGGAGAAATTGAAGCAACTATTCGAGACATGCCGGGTGCTAGACAGCAAAACGGCATCTGTTTCGACTACGTGGGTCCGTTTGATTCTACTTAATTTAACCGCAACAATAATTTTATGCCATTTTCTTACGGCTACTTTCATATGCACAATCCCTGAAGGTTTAGAGGCGGTAACTAGGGTCCTAGAGTAAGAGGAGCCTCTAAGACTATCACCTGTCAACTATAACGGCAAATAAAATAGTTTTCTGCCAAAACTGAATCGTTTCTATGGTAATTTAATCGGTTTGAAGTAAATAAAAAATGTGGAATTTCTACTTCTTGTCCCATTTGAAAGGAAGTGACAGGCATTTGACGGCACACTTGGGTGGAGTGGATTGTAAAAAACGCTCTTCTCTGCATTGTTTATTTTCCCAATTGTTTACATCGGGAAGGAAGAGGTATAGACCTCTTCAGAGGCCCTGATGGGCTGTGGAGAAACCGTGAGACGTGAAACACGGGACACTGCTCCTGTTGCCCTCCTCCCGTCCGGTCCGATTCCGCCCCATGCTCATCCAATCCAATCCCAATTTCTGCATTACGAGTGATGTGACTCACACAAAAAACGCTTCTCCTAATGCTTGTAAGGGCAAAATTAGTGTATTCTTTTGCCTGATAATTTATATTCATATTCAACAAGCCGCCATTGTTCCCAATTACTTTCTTGTTTCCTATTCTTCTTGCTCTTTCTTTTTTTACAGAGAACAATAGATTTGGATAAGTAGAATTTGTCACTGTCACTATCGTTGGGAGTAAATAGCGAAATTACCATTTAATTGAGGTTTGAACGTCAATTATGTCCTGCGAAATCATCAAAAGTTCAAGGAGTCGGGGTCAGGCTATAAATAGGCAAGTGATTAGAGAGGATGTAACATTTTATTGGTTTTAGGTCTAGAAGAACATCTAAATCCAAGTCAATCTTCCTGACTTTTTAAAATAAAGGATTGGCTTAACTAGTGCAAACTGCATTATTTTACAAGTCACTAAAACTTTTGAATTAATTGTTCCGAAATGTCACATTTAAGGGAGACAAAATCCCGAATGCCGGTTGACTTCTGACGATAGCTCAAAACATGGCAAATAATTATGTAATATGTTAGTTGTTTATTTAACCCTCGGTTTTGGCAATAGACCACTTAAGATCCCGCCGTCGTGCCTCCACCTAGCATCCTGGTCTGCGGTCCATGCCAGCAGTCTTCTGAGCTTTTCGGTCCTTTGGCAACACATCCTACTCGAGTAGTATCTTTCCCTTCATCTTCATGGAAGCCTCAGGGCGCAACAGTTAAACAAACTTTTGCCATTTGCATAAACTCCATTTTTTACAGTATTTCCCTGTCAACTGGCTTTGATTTGACAGAGCTTTTTAAATGTACTTTTCCCAGAATATGCAAATCGCCTCCATCCTACAAACTATTCATTTGAATTGGGTGAAGATAACCCATTATTTAAGCGCCTAAATTGAGGGTTTCCTACTCTGTCTGGCTGTTTGTCAAAACAGACCTGGCGTATTTAAATTGGTGAAAATCGAGACCTGAATTTGCACTATATAAACCAAGCAATAATTGATGTGTCTACTCATTGTGTCTGGTCCTGGTAGTCCAGTTGATACTTAAAGTCTTCGTTCTAATGCGATTAGAAATTTTACGCGGGAATGCAACGGGATTCAAGCAGATGACAGAAAACCGGCATTGAAATGGAGCCATCATTGTTTACTACTGCACAAACTGCATACCTTAAAGTTGTGCAGCCTAAACCTCATTAAATCACCACAATGTTTCTCCGAAAGTCATAAAAGGTGTAGATTTACATGAGTTACCGCATTCTCGACATAAAAATCCAGTCTTTAATTGTGTCTAATTTTAGTCAATTTAAATGTGGATCGTTTAAGCAGCGTGTGTCAGTTATGTGATGCTCCTAGTTCCGCGCCTGAACCCACATGTCGCCCATCCTTGACACTAATTAGGAGGGAATGAGTTAAATTGGAATTATTTGGTGTCACAATGGAAAAACCGAAGGTACTTTTGCCATATTTTACTTCAATCATGTGCAGAAAAGCGTGGTGGATTCAAGTTCATGGGGTCAAGTTTATTTGGCCTAATGCTATCCAAGCTACTAGCCTCTCGCCCCTTTCAGAAGTTGGTGAGGCATTACAAGGGTAGTAGGGCAGTGAGACATGTTTGACGCATTTCAAACAAGAAGGACAATGTGGAGTGTTTCACAGACATTTCATAGACTTAAGTTGGAATTATTCGGCAGGGTAGCACATAAAAACGTTACAAAAGAAGCAGAAGAGTCACAAAATCAGTATTTATCACCACTTCAAGTTCTGCATAGGGACAAGCAACAGTGTATGACGAAATTAAACAAGTCAAAGCTCCTAATTAAAGAACCATAACATCCAACAAATGCAGAAATCTCATCGAATGACGGCTGTGTGAAGCCACCTTACACGGAGCATTGTAATAAACGTTTTTGGCGTTTTGCAAATTTTAAACGGAGGACAAAAAACCTCTTTACCGATTTTCCTCAAGGATTAGTAAATCAAGCAAGGAAAATCTTTCTACCAAAAAAGGAAAATGAACACCTTAATGGACATTCCCATTATTTTAAAAGAAATACGTGACTCCAGTTAGGCACTCCTCAAAACCTCTTCATGGGTAATAGAGTGACAGATGAACACTTTCATCAAAGACCCCAAAAAAGTTAGCTGATTCCTTCGGCAAATTGACATTCCCTCCAATACCACGCCTGTGCTCTCCTTGGTCGACTCATTCAATCAAATTCGAATGTACATCAGCCAATGAGAACTTGATGTCACATCCATTGCAAGCGGATTGGTCCGATTGCCTGGCCTGCACGGTCGTCGCGCACTGCGCACACCACCGATAAGCACGCGGCCACAACGGCCTATTAATGGATGGCCAAAATTAATTCACCGGTCGAACTAAGCTCAGCTTGAGGGCCTCGCGGGGGCTATATCGATTTATCGATTCATTATGCTACAAATCTACACCCTCCTCCTCACCCTACTGGGAGTTATCAGCGGTGGATATGTTTCCGGTATGTGACGGCTCTTACTTTATTTCCTTCAAAATGATATCATACAAATAGGAGTCCGTTTTGGATTTTATTTTCTTTTTTAAAGAGAATCGTGTGAGGTTGTGTGAGGTCATTTTATTTCTCGATGCCAAAACATAAGTCTAAAGAGACCCATTCTACTGGGTAAAAGTTGAAATTAGGCGGTACATATCAGTGATTATTCTTACACGGTTTTTGTCATGATGAGTCATGTCAATTCACTTTAATGCCTTATCAATCTCGGCTACAATTTTCTTGGCATCCAGGCTGTGTTTGACACCTGCTGCACACGTCATTACCCATGTTTTGGAAATTGGTTGTAAAATAATGTAGATTTATCAATTCTGTAACAGTTGCTGTCATCACAGAGGTACCACTTTCCTTTGTCGTAAGGGGATAGATGGCGACATGGCACAAGTGCTAGCTATACCTATCAACCGCGGCCTTCACCATTCGTCGCCACAACGATCAGCTGCTGGAAGATTAAAGTTTTTCTTCCACAAACCTCCCACACAAACACGATATCATTCTAGGAGGGGAAGGTGGAAAGAAGGGGTCGTGGATGCCTGATTTATGGGACTTTGTCTGCTGATTCGCAGGTGGTGGTCATGCTAGTGCGATAGTTGCTCCCCCTTCTCTTATCTGCATCCGCGCACACCGTGATATCAGAAAAGTTGACGTCTTTACGCTGACTAATAAAGACAACAGGGATTCTCTTCTGTTGCATTTTTGTGGAGCACCAGTGGAAATTGGACAACATGCGTCTCACCTCTAAATTACGCTGATTTCTTAGGTAAAATCACATTGCACATTATGTAGTCATGTCTGCGACTGAGGTCTTTCTAGGACAAAAACAAGATTATTGACACCTTTCTGCGTACTTTATTATACTATCGAGTCATGACTCCCTCATTCGCCTATGTTTTTAGGCAATCGACGAAAGTACCAGGGCCGAAGTTTTACCACAAGCAGTAAATCAACTCGTCTTGTGTTTGTCCTAGTGTTCACGACTCCTTTCCCCAGTCAGCACCAAGGTGGTAGAAATTCCAAGCCTAATCCTTTATCTTCCGGAGTGAATTCTCTTCTCCATGCGAGTGATAGAGTAGCTAGCAAAGCTTTCTTTCTTTAATAGGTCGAAGTTTAAATCGGAGATGCGTGGAATAGGGCAGCGACTTTAAGAGCTTTGATGACTAAACCATCGCACGTCAATAGTGTATCACTGAGGTAGACGGGAGCCAGAAGCCCTTTAGGTGGGTGACGGAGAAAGGCGATGTAAAATTGCAACCTCTTCACGATGTTTTTCCACTCGGAGAGTTAAATAAACAATTTTAATGCGGGGTGAGTGAGGGAGTGAGTAAGATCCTTCACCTAAATTATTGACACGATTTCTTAAGCATCCTCGGAACCTGTTCCCAGACGCTCCTTCCTTCAATCTCGAAAAGCAGGCATCTGTTGGCGCTTGAAATCTGGCGCGGCAAGTGATTTACAGTACTCCAGGACGGCCCATGAAAACACTTGCCCAATTGCACTAAAGAAGTTGGAAGTTGTCAACAGAACTTAAATGCTCTATTATGCAATTTTCGCCTGCAAACCGTTGTAGAAAGGAAATTATTCCTTAAAAAACCTAACTCACTGATAGTGCACTTATCTACGTCAAGATTACCAAGAAATGGGATTGTCAAGATACCAAAGCTAACGAAACACTAAACATGCTTACCCTTCGAATTACGGCCAGTGGGCGGGGTGCGACTAGCCACCTCATGGGGAACTATCTTGTGTATGTATCGCAGCCGAATTCATTTTCTCGTTACTGGAGTTCACAATCGTCGTATCTGGTTGTTCCTTCCGGGGTTATTATCTTACTCTAGTATAGGGACAAGAGAGCCAAAACATAATTCGTGGTCAGTGTATCGTAAACTATCACTGGCTCCCTAAGAAAATAGACTTCTGTGTTTGTAGAAGTCCACCGTACTTGCCCATGTTAAACCTACCTTTCTTCCAAATGGTCGATGATTTCGCAGGATTATTTTACAGTTGACTTTTTGTGAAATACAATTGCCACAGTCTCCGCTTCTTTGAAAGCCTCAGTATTTTGACAATTTGATTGCCTAGATTTCGATTTCCAGTAACTCCCATTAAGTGAAATTCTGCGGTTCAAGCAGGCTCAACTCATCATCTTGTAGCTACGTAGGTTATTCTGGATCGTGTTTGAGGTGGCTCATCCCTAAATTAGCGGTTTAACTTGGCGATTGGAAATTGCACTTTTGTGCAAGCAAATGCCCCATCCCCGTATTTCTCCTTGCGTCACTTCAGTTGTGATGGAAAGGAGTTGTAGAAAGCTGTGAGGAGGTACGATTGAGCGCAAACCCTATTTCTTGCACAATGTAATAGGTCATAAAAAGTGCTGACTAGGTGATGTATTGCAGCCGGTAATTTCCTCTCAACCATGATGCGATCCTTCTTCTGATCATCACCAAAAAGTTGGGGTGGCAATTACGCTTGAATACAATGGATGAGAGTGAATGGCAAGGAAGCAAATAGGTGCGCACACGATCGCGCATGCATACATACACACACCCGTCATCTTAGCAACCGACTGGCACATGTCAGCCCCGAATGCATCATTAGCAATTTGCAAGATATTACTCAGCCCGGGTTTATCAGTAAGTAACGCATCAGGAGGGTGAACAGGGCAGTCACTTTGGGAATGCCACGCGTTCGAGGTACCAATCACCCGTTTGGGTATACGGAGGCAGTCGAACTAGTTTTCGCTCCTAAATTTCATTAACTCAAGCATTTACTCCTCCATGCATTCGTCCATCAATTAATTGGCTTGTCTATCTATTCATGTACTTCTCCACCAGACCATTCATCTGTTCACAATTTGTGCTTCTATTTACCTACTTACCTAACCAATCTATTCACCCCTTCACTGTTCATTCGTCCCTATAATCCTTCTATTCAGTTTCTTAACGTTCATCCAGCTTCTTTTCGCCTCGTCCACACATTTAGTAATTACCAGTCTATCCAATAAATTTCCTACATTTTGGTTCATTTACTAATTTGTTCAATAATATATTTATCCCCCTATTCATTCAAGAGTTCATTACTAACAAGTTAATTCATACATTCATCTATGAACAGTCAATTTGTTCCTTCATACCTTTAAAACTCCGTTTTCAAAGAATTCATTCAATTGCCCACCGCATTACCCAAGTGCCTAAAGTCTAAATATGCAGTAGATTTTGCCTTGTTTGATTCTTAAGCTTGTGCATTAAATCCGGAGAAGTTGTAAACTCTAGGAGCTGTTGCTTCTAAGGAAGGTACGTAAATAATACGTGGTGTCATTTCGTTGGTTTAGGTGTGTTTTCTATTTTGATGTCTGGCATCTTGAAATTAGCATGATTTTTTCCAAAAAAAGATAGCCCAACATAACTGCAGTTTAGCATAAACGTGGGTAACTGATCCTCAAGACCTGTAGCTTTACCGTCTTTGGAAAGTACACAAATTGGTAATCGCCTTCAATGATTTACTTCAGGGGGAACGTTTAATATCACATCATCTTAAAGTTTGCACCTTTAATGCGCCAATCTGCCTTAATTTCGACCTCATTGGAGGATCCTTTTCATGATGATGGGCTAAAACGTTAGTAGTTAATAGGTGCAGACGTGATCTGCTTTAATCTACATTAATTCAGTGAATTTTTTATTTTCCTTTTCGTTTATTACTAATAGGATCCTTCAAATGGCAAATCACTCGGGATGGGGGGAACAAAGAACTTATCCCCTTCTCTGGTAGATGGCAGAGTCCAACTGCCCTTTTTTGAAGCACTACCGTCTACCTGGCACTTAACCACGTTTTCCCACCAAATAGATATAAATGTCACCAATAACTAGCTGGAAGTAGACGAATATTTTGATGGAACGCTTAGCTCCCTTTTATGGCACAATAGATGCGCCCCGGGAGGGTGGGATTGAATAGTGACCTGTGTGTACTTTAGGGCTTAGAAAGGTTATAAGTGTACAGGCCTACACTACAGCGCAGTTGTAGTTAAATTTTCCTGACAATATTAAGGTTTTCTGTTAGCTCCTTCAGACAGCATTCACAAATGCTAACACGAGTCAAGAGTTGCATAAGTATAAAAACAAATTGCACCAAAATACTGCTTGCGGTGGGTCAAAATTATGTAGATAGATATCTGAAACCTCGGGGATTTTGCTTCAAGTGAGGAAAATTATAATCCTTTCAAAGCATGAAAGTAAAATGTTTAGGATTTTCTTAGCAGTAGGTGAAGCCTTGCTTTGGCCCAATTGCCAAAAGGAAAGAATGTTTTTTCCACAAAAAAGACCCTTAAATATTCTCCACTACTGAAGCAGCTTCTTTGGATAATTCCTCTCCATCTTCTGGATTATCATCAATTACATCTTTCTTGAAGGCTGTACTGCTCTGCATAAGTTTTGTAGTGAGATTCAAAAGGCGTTACCTTTTTAAATAAGTAAACTAATTATTTCCTTGAGATAAGCGTTTTTTAGTCTGGCAGAACGTCTACAGAAGGTATTTTCCTGAAATCAAGATGTTTTACAAACTATTCAATTAATGCTTAAGAGAAAAGAATCACAGAAGAGACCTTTATCCATGGAATCCCACCCTGTGAGGGGTAATTGACCTCCATTTATCTCGGACTTGCTTTCAAACCGCCTATATTTGCTTTACGATCGACCTTCGTCACTACCAGTCATTATGGTCCCAATGAGGAACATCAACAAGGTCTTGGCCTTGAAGACCTGCATGGGGTTAGACCTCTTAGTGGCGCCCTGAGCGCTGTTGTCTATTGAAACCAAATCTGGGTAACTAGAACGGTCCCAGGTCAGAAGTACAGTAACAGGAATTTCGGTCCTCCGAAGCGCTTGGTTTCGAGTCGCATTAAACGTGAAGGTTCTTGTTACCTAATTTTGTAAATGCCTTCCCACATTACGCGTTAAATAAAAAAATCCAAAATTTCTAACAGGGTTGGGTTGTCCATTGCTACAGTGTTGGACCACCTGGTCAAGTTAAACAGGTTTTCCCCATAGAGTTCGAACGTTTATCCTATTCACCCGACAACAATTAAGAAGAATGCCGTAGGCTAGCCGTTTCACTGCTTCAACAGGATATCAGTTATTCCTCATTTTTATACCTCCCAAATTCCTTCTCTTTTGGTTACCTGTGACACCCCTAGGATGTACGGGCTCAGGTCAATGCTACCCAGTGTCTAAAGTGGCAAAGGTGGCCCAAGTTTGGCTTTCTTTTTTTTATGATCCAATAATCATCCTCCAAGCCATGTAGGCAAAAAATAATTGTCAAAAAGGTTTTATACAAACCATAAAATCTTCCATAATTATTAACTGGGGACTTGGTGATCCGCTACATTTGCCCTTTGCATCCAACAGGATGGCAGGAAAAATTCTCCACTTTTGATTGCCAAATGAGAAAACTTCGCCTGTGGATTATACAAATACCGGGATCTCAGTCCGCGTTCAAAGGGCACATAATGTCTGAACTTTCTTCTTTTCCATACTGTTTGCTCCAAAGAGGCCCCGTTTAATAGACGTATTTTAATTCCAAAAATGGCTGCGTCATCCAAATGCCCATTTATTTCATAAAAGACAAGAGAATTTTGATGTATACCTTTTCGACAATTTCTTGTCCATTATTTTCATACCACTAAAAGCAATGAATTAGACGGAGTAGTTTTCGAGTGAAATCTGCCAGTACCCTCCTTTGGACGTTTCGATTTCAGTGGATAACTGGAGCAAGGTCTGCGTATGCTTCAAGTTTTCTTTCGTTTTTCTCTGATTGTTAACTTAGGCCAAATTCAATATCCTTTGCTTACTCACCCACATTAGAGTAACGTTTTTCCGTAAATAGTTAGAAGTGTTCTTGTTCTATAATCGCATTACCTCGGCTAGGTAGGGGCTATCTGCCCTCTTTTTCAGTCCGGGAATTTTGTGCCAAGGAGCACGCCAGGCAGCTTTTGAACACCTAGATGATTTGTAACAGCTGGCTGGTTGGCTGCGTGTCAACAATTAAAGTGCGTTTGATCCCTCCAGTCAATGTGAAGTCAAATGGCATCTGCAAATGTGGATGAAAGAATAACGAGATGACTGTGCACTAATGTGTTGATACTGTTCTCGACAACTGACGGTTCTTCCCGAAGGTACACGCCTTCAATATTTATCAGCATATTTACGCCAAACTTCAGTAGTGATTTAGTACAAAGATCTCAACTCCAAAAAGACCCTCTTTGTTTTTTGTGGATAAGAATAGAAAAAGGGAAACATTTCTTTGGTTTCAAAATTAGGTAGTTAAAAGTCATATTTTCAGCTTTATATTTAAAAGAAAAATTCCAAAGAATGGCTTTCTCTACAGAGAGAAATGTCAACCAAATAATGCATGCAATGCCAAAGCCAACATTTTTTGTAGGAAGCGGTGATTTAGTGCACCAGGTTTTTTGACCAAAGTCACGAGATTTGAAACCAGGCTTTTTTAGATTATGGAGCATCCAGATTCTGTTTATAGGAGGTTTCCAACGTGGTGGGGGTTTCGCATGCATCCGGATAGATTCTTTTTTTCTTCAAAGTTGGTCCACCTACTTTGCGACCCTGCATTATGTAGGAAATTATCAACCTCAAACAAAGGTTAATGATTATTTGTGATGAGAAGTACATCATTTAATGAGATAGAACATCAAAAAGTGTTCTGAATGGAGGCTACATCTTTCCATTACACTGAAGACACGATGAAAGGGGTGAATGCTTTGGCGCATTCAGGAAAACCGGAGTACTCGGGAGTACATCCTCTACCAGAGTTTCAGGATTTCAGTTTTTCACCGTTGTTAAACCACGTGATAAAGGGCTCGCCATTTTAACTCATTCTACCCTGCTCATTTGCATTAATAACCGGTTTAGACTCAGTTATCTGACAGTTGAAAACCTTCAAAATTAGGATGCGTAGCCTTTATTTTAAGTAACTGAGTTAAGCATTTCCTAGTCATTAAACTCCTGTCTTTCGATTTCGCTGAATAAAAGTTCAGAGGACCTTGTTTTTAATTGTTTAAGTCCTTGTTAAGCGATGGATACTTTAAGATAGGATAGAGCCTTTTTCGAGCTTGAGTCCTGCCATGAAACTGAGGTACTTATGATGCCGTTATTCTGAAACATCCGAAAATCACCATCCCGAAATCCCGTTTTTGCAAAAGATTTGAAATCTTTAACGATCTGATGATAGAGTGGTTGCTTTTACCCAAGGAACAGAATCACCCTCAACTATGCGCGGATTCGCAAAGAGTTCTTGCATAATCTTGATTAATCAACCGGGAAATTAGTTAAATAAGTAAGGTGTTCATGAATACAATGAGTACCTAAAAAGAATTTCCCACTTCTCAATATCTCCTTGTGGTCGAAAAGCAACGAGAAAAAGACTCCTTTCAATAACCGTTTGGCCAAATAAATCAACAAGTATGATTAACCCGAACGTTTTACCTTCATACACCTCCCAATTGCAATACACAGTGACCAACAACAGGTAGCAGAGAATATCTTTAAATGCTAACTCGCGTGTTCTCTTTGCCCTCCCTCCGTTTGGTCCCTGTTTACAATGCAAATTGAATCGCTTGGTCCGCTGTGCACTAGCCCCTATGTTCCCCTTTGCAACTTCATCACCCTTGACCACGTCAAACACCTTTCGCATAATTTTCCCGTCGAGTGAAAGTAGACAAAGTTAAGTATTTTACTGAATGGACAAAAAGCTAGTTTGTTGTCAGATAAGGTGGAAATTTGTTGGATTGTTACATACTATACGTAGAGATTATCAAAAAGTTGTAGTAATGGCTCCGTCAAACCAAATGTATCCCCTCCTTCCACTAAAACAACCTTTATCTCATTATTATAAATTTAGGATAGAATTATCTCCTAGAATGCAGCCCATTCCAATTAATCAGTTTGTGTTTTGTCGGAATTAATGCAGACTTTTCGACGGTCTACGGATTAACAAAGACAAATTGGAAGGTTTTAAGTGAATTTTAAAATGAAATGTAGACTTGGAAAATCCAGAGATGCACAAGTGTACATATATAAACACCCCTAGGTTTAGTGCCTAGCTAAACTGACCGTTCTACGCTTAGTAAGTAATTTAAATTTATAATTAACCATCCCTTGGAACTCATCATATCAAGTCCTGACATCCTGTTTTTGCATAACATCTAGGTCGGCATGACAATTGCCCTGCATGATAACGTTGTTTCCGAGGTGGCCAAACATTAGCATTTTTTGCCACGTTTACAAGTACAGAAGACCAAAATTTGATGCTACTGCAGTCTCTCAACAGATAAATTAATATTTCAGAAGCCAGTTTATCACGCAAACCAACTTACACTAATTGAAAGTCCAGGCTCGGCTTGCAGACAGTTTATTCCACACTCAAAAGTGCCTACAGTCATCAACGTCGAATAGAATCGCTTTCACCACTTATGTTTAGAGGATGAATTTCTACCAGATTAACAAAATTCAGTCACATGTTTAGCGCGTAAAGATACTACGTTCAAGAACAATGTGTTGGAGACCTTTGTATTTGCATTTTTTAACCCCAAAAAGTTCAGCAGTACGGGATGAAGGCAGAGTTATTACTGTACTGATCTCAAAATAACCTCACCCGGATGAGTGAGAATGTTTAGCCGATACGAGGTCTCTTATAATTCACTTATTTTTGGATAATACTACTGCCAACGTTCTAGCGAAATTAGGGAAATTAGCGATAGTTTGAACATTCTTTTGTTGAAATTGGGAAGTCCATTCTTTGTCTTGATATGTTAACACTTCATCCGCACGACTTTCTTTAGCCTTCCTGCTTCTCCTGATTTCTTCACTTTTCAGTTAAAAAGTGAAAAATTAAAAACAAAGGATTTTGGAGTTAAAGTGGTCTTCTGATCTAGCGAAGATCTGTACGATGAAGACAGGTACACACTTGCTTACCAAATGTCAAGTTCGAAAAAGCTTATTTCCTAGTAATGTAAAGGCTAAATCGCACTATGATGAATTTCTTATGAACACAGAAAATATATGTAAAAACCAATGGTCTGATGCCACAGACAGGAGGAGTTTGCGTTATGGTACACTCAATTTCCAAACAGTAGCATATTCGAACATCAACACGACACAATCCTCGCCTACCTAATCGCGGCAACTTAACGATTAATTGTAGCATCTCACTTGAAATCCGTAGCTTTGAAAAAGTTAATTAACTACCATTTACAAGCTTAACCGCACCTCGTTCTTATTATATTTTAGAAGCACAGTCAGAGACATCCGTTTTTCGAGTGCAAGAGAGCCTTGTGTGCTCAGCGCACCGTCCAGCTCAGAGGACACTTCTCTGTCCCTTCGGTATGCATATCCACATTATCTCAGCATTCCATGGACCCCAAGCTGCCCTCATCCAGTCCAGAGGCTCCCTTCCTGAAGGCGTGGTGCCATGCCATCCCCTCCGCCTTTCCCCCTCCCCATCCTCGGTTGTGGTCAATGAACTCACCCCATCCTTCTGTCTGACGGCTAGGGATGTCAAAAAGGTGGGTGACCTTCACATTCTTGTTTTTGTTCCAAAATGAAATTATTGTAAACACGACTTTAATAAGTCCACGAATATCAAGTTTATATGTGATGCGTATTGGTAAAAAGTTAAGTCTATCATTTAGCACAAACATTAAATTTTACTTTAAAAGTCATCATTCAAAAACTGCATTCAAGATAATTATGCGATTGTGAATTTTCAAAAGAGCTACTTTTTCTAGTGCTTGAATTTTCACGTAACGCTCACCCTAAGAACCGTCATTCCTAGAAGCGAAAAATTGCGAAATTTAGAACAATCGCGATCACATTCTGAAAGAAGACAATGAATGGGCTGCAGTAAGTTTACCACTGAGGTATAGTAGTCAGATGATTTTGGCAATGCGACTTATATTATGACAGCTTGATTGGATTACCAGTTGCCTCTTAGGCTAGCAACTGTTGAAGCTATGAAAATGCCCCTAATCACACAGGAAAATTAGTCTTTTGCCAAAATAATTTAAGACAAAATAATTGCCCTGCCGTTGCAAAATCTTCTTGTTGGGAAAGAGGTTGCGGAATTCTTGAGAAACAGAAAATACCTTTAAAAAAAATTTTGCTTTCTCCAGTCAAACTGATAAAAATGGCCAAATCATTTTGAGGGACCCCAAAGGTTTGGTATTTCTTCCTGGAGTCACATGTGGACAGCCATACCCGTGGAACATCACGTTAGTCGCGTAAATATTAGCCGATACTTTGTCCAATTTCTCATTCAAAAATGTAAAAGTGAAATGCAATCATTTTTACTTGTTCAAGGAAGAATTTAATCACTCTTTTGGGCACTTGATTCTTCAATGGAAGTAGCTTTCGTGGTTGGATTTAGCTGTGGGAAATTTAGTCTCTTTTTCAATGCAATCCCATAGCATGGACCTATCTGACGGTCATCCTTGTATTTGATTCACAAGGGAACTTTTGATGCAAAAGTAATGATCACTTAGAGAAACATCATCAGGAAAACACTGATGTCCACTGATGAAGCAGTACCTCTCTCCGTTCCATCCTAACTACAATCTTGTACATGGTTTCCTCAAGGGTTAGTTTTACAACAGGATACAGGGGTTCTTTAGTTTTCGTGTAAGGTTAAAAAGGCAAATTTCTATCGACTGAGCCACTAATCCTGAATGTTTCTAACGAATTATTTATCGCATATGTCTGAGTTGTTTCGAGAAGATGGATCTCACCCATAACTGCAGCGCAAGGTAGAAGAGCGCGTTTGCAGTACACAGCGCGAACGTGGGTGAGGCCGCGCCAGGCTTAGAAATGGAGGATGAGGAGTGCGCGTGGAGCTTGAGGACAACCAATGGGACAAATGTTACAGTGCAAAAACCATTTATCATCACAATTAAGTTGGTCAACAAACACTTCTTGCCTAATGCCGCCTTTTTACAAGGTGAAGTTAATAGCAAGGTAATGGTCGCTGAAGCCTATCATCATCTCTCAGGACCTGGTGATTTAAAGCCCATTTTCGTAGCTTCCACCACGACGTTGCTTCATCACCTGTACTGGACATTTTTGAACATGCAAAATGGCAATTTAGTCTGGAATTAATATAATGAAGAATGGGGAGTCTTCTTGATTGTGGGGTGTCTACCCTGGAAATATTTACCTCCAGAATTGCTATCAGCTGCTGCACATCTAAGTACTACAAAGGAGGCTATAGGGGAAATTTCTACAGCTGCGGTTTTAGATAGGAGCTAAACTTGGTGAGTAAATTAGACGAACTAGAACTACATCCGCCGGATCCAGCTGAAATTTTATGAGAGGACACAAGGAAGTACGATGAACGCCATAGACCCTTCATAATGCATTGGCATAAAGGATCGTGTTGTACAAGAACCTACAGGTTAGAAATGGTCCTGACTGGAAATCATACCAGCATACCAAGATCAGCTTAAAATTCATCGGAGAGACAAGCTCAGCTTACGTCTATCACGATCAACTGACTTTTTATGCAGAGTCTAGGGTAGAAGGGACATAAAAGGGGACACAATACTGCAACTGCGATTGCGACTTCCATCTGTGCTTTGTAATGTATGCATATAAAGAATCACATGCATTTTATGGGTCCTGCGAGTTGCAAGAAGTCATTGCAGCAGGCTCTACCAAGAACGTCTGAAACATCTTTGATCGCCTAGCGGTTCGCTGATATGGGTACAGTAGGCACCGTTAGCTTCACCGCTATGGCATCCTGCACGTAAATAGTGGATATCAATATGCATTATTAGGGAGCCATTATGCCGCGTGAAATTGTAATAAGTTGAGGTCTGAGTTACCATAGTGCAGCGTCCCGAGACCTCCCCGAAGACGAAAGAAGAAACGATACTCGGGCAGAATATATATTCAGCACAGAGAAGTGTTTGGGCTACGGGCATGGCCTGAAAGCCGGCCCACCCAGCGAGGTATAAGAAGGCAAATTCAAAAGTTCAAAAGCGGCGCCTCACCAAGACCGAGGGATAAACCACTATCATATTACATAGCCTCCCTCGCCTTTTGAGCGTCGTGTCCTGCGCTCCCGCAGGCCAACCTCCCGTGTCAGCCATTACAACGTAGTCAGTGCTGTAAAGAAATACCCGCGATCCGACCGTGTCAGTAACCAAATTAGCGTGCAACTGAGGCGATACTTGACCTCAACGTCACTGATCCATCTTGGCAGCTTGACTACATCTGGAGTTTATTTACCCCATAAACGTGCTATCTGGTAAATTATAACCTAAAATTTGTCTTCCATTTTAAGACTCTTTAAAAAAGTAGTCGACTTAAACAACACACTGCGGTTATTATGTCGAAATCTGAGGAAACTATTCTAAATTAAAGTCCACACAGTCGAAAAGGACTGCTGGCCTCTTGCTTTAGAGTCAAATGGGGGGTGTACCTCACCCACTCAATTAGGTAGACCACAGTACCTAATGTCCCTGCTCATTATCTCCCCGGAAGGCCTGATGGGGCGTGAACGCACCGTGTTAATCAACGCGGTGCTTAACAGTGAGAAGAGCGCTCCACCATTTTTACACATTAGTGCTGCATGTCCGGGTGATTTGCTCAAAGGTAAAGCAAAAGTGCTATCTTTACCGACAGAAATGCAAGACCCCACACACTCACCTACAATAAGTAAGGAAAAATACTCATCTAAACACGAGGCATTTTGCTAATATTTCAAATGCTTTCTTGAGGCGAAACTAGGAAGTGAAAATCAAACTTTCCATAGTCTAAAATCAAGCAGAGGCACAACGGTTAATCACTCTAGGAACTCAGATCACCAGGGTCGTTTATGGCTACCAGTGCTGAGTTAGGTCTACTTCCTAGTCCCTGTGGATCAAAACGTCCTCTGTTATTTGTGCATGAAAATACGTCGTATACTTAAACCATCGATTATTCTTTTCTTCAAAACATTCATCGTTAACAATCTTCTAGTGAAGGGGGTATTCCTCCTTATTCCGGATCAAACAACCTGGTCCGATTCATAAATATGTTATTTGATTGACAGTCCCGCAGAGTTTTTCCCCAGATAGTAGCCACTCCATCCCAATTTTATTGCAAACATTTTGTTTTGTCGCAGTAGAAAAGTCATCAAAAATGCTACGAGTCTACCTTCCTCTGCTGCAGGTAGTTTTGGCAGTACTTTAAGTAAAATTGCAATGTGCGAGGTGGTGAAGGTGGCGAGGTTAGCAGCAGAGGTGCAACGAACCACTGCCGCTGCCTCCACCCTATAGTCCCATAAAACTTCACCAAATGCTCTTCCCCTCCACATGACCCCTCTCTCGTGTCACTTATTCCTCCAGTTCTGCTACTACCCTTGATGCTGATGACGGTAAGGGGCTTTGCCCTTGCTCGCCTTCGCACATCTCTAGGTGCGCTTACAGAATTTCAGGTGCCCTTTTATTGGGTCACCAAATAAGGAATGCTTTTACGACTTATTATAGTGCATTATTTTAATCCAGTAATTAAATTGCGATGCCTGCAGGCACCTGAAGGTGATTTTATTACAAACTTATGAGGGAGCCGAATGGCTATATAAATAAATACTATCCTGATTTCTTGCTCTCCTCACCTCTTTAGAGCGTCGTTCTAGGCGCTTCCAGTGATTATCTTGCTCTTTGGACGCCACTACATTATTTAAACGAGTTGAAGTCAATCTAAAAGGACACAGGAAAGAAGGTCATAGGATGATTTTCTATCGCAGTGAAAAGACTTCCCTACTCGACAACTGCACTAAATCTCGTGGATTTTGATGAAGTTTTCTTTTCTCGTCCTCTGTACAGGAACTCCGTCGAAGGTTGTGGCGTAAAGGCATGAAAACCTTGACAAAGTATTCGTGTTCGTAACCTTTTTGCCCAGCGCTATTCGTCTTCTCTCACTTTAACCACTTCAAAATCACCCAACTGCTTTCCTGGATTATTTGCAACCTCAGCTCTGCATCGTTAATGTGGGGGATGAATGACAGGCAAAGGGGGAGGTATGCCACAAGTATATGCCTCTGCTTTATTAAACGGAATGAGAAAACCCAAGGCAGTGGGTGGATGTTGAATTGGCAGTTCTTCCACAGCTTGTAAAATGTAGTCCATTGCCAGCCCAGATGACTCAAGAACTGGTCAGCTGGCAGAACACTTTTAAGTCCAAATTTGTTTGCAGTTCGACCACAGTTGATTGTACTGGTGCTGTGTATTTGTCTGCTGACCAGCCTTGGAGTGTTTTATTGTAAACTAAATCGGTTGTGATTTTGTGGAACAATTTTGCATAGGGGCCTTATCTACTTCGGCATATTATTGAAATTCTACCGCGGTACAGCAGCGTGCATTGGTGGTTATAAAGAGCTCCTAATTCCTCCGGCGAAAGTACTTAACATGACATTCATTGCGTTTTGCCCCTATGCGGTACGAAACCATTTTCTCCCCCAAAGCTCTTTGATCTACCCTCATGGAAATAATTCCCACTTTCTTCCGGGACTCAAGTAGGCGATTCCACGACACACACCTACCTCTCACCTCACCTGACTCAATTTAGAGTTTTCAAGAAAAAAGTGCAAATTTTACAGTATTCTCATTAATTTGCAATGTGTTCTCCCGCTTGCCTCATTTAGTTTTTAAACAGCGCACTGCTGCGTCATGATTTTGCTGCTGGTCATCTGTTAAAATATAAGAGGGACATTCCTACCAAGGTGACAAGCCTAAAGGTATTCACAAAGTTGCCCCGGCAGGTGTTTATAGTCATTCAATAAAATCAAACTAAGATTGTGAGAAAAACACTTCAATGATGAAAGCGGCTTTAAATGCCACATGTGGTTATGGATATTATCATTTATCTTCGAGTTACTTTTCCCCACCGAGAAGGCTCCGTGTTCGAGAGCTAACTCTCATTAATCACGCAAACCACTGTCACCTTCTTGGGTTCAGCTAACGTCTTCTTTGAGTGTGTGCCGGATATAAATAATTTACTCACAGGGGCTGGTGCTATCTCGAAGTATGTTTACTATGTGCACGAGCGGAGTGTTTACACCGACGGGGCAGAGTAAACGATATCTAACTATTCATTTGTCTCCACAGCGCCCCATTACTCACCAATTTTCACGGACAACTTGTCCAATGAAAAAATGATTCTGTAGGAAAAAGTGTGCTTAAAGCCGAATGAGTAATTATCCCAATTTTTCGAACTCTGGTAAAACCAAACGAGTTTTGGAGCTAGTGGAAGTTATCTGGTTTTGATGCCCAAGAATTGGTAATTGGTAACAAAGTTTTGGCCTAACTATCTTTGTAAACAAATGTTCACTTTACATTTTCAGCCACTGAAACAGTTGTGTGAAGGCAAGCCGACTTGTGGCGTCTCGCCTGACCAATTCGCTACGAATCAGACTCTCTGTCTAGAGGTCCCCAATGAGATGCTCGTTGCCTATCGCTGTGAGCCCGGTAAGGCTCGTCATATCCCTGATTTACTTGATTCTCAAGAGATTGTCTCAGTGCGTTGAAGATGGCTAAGGTAGCGAATTCCCTTACCTGGCAAATAGAACCGAATATCTCCTCAAATGAGGCCAACATTTTATGGCTCCTTTGAGACAATAGATTTCTCGGGTTTCCGTAACATCCGGTTTTTCGATGAGAAAGTTATTCTAAATCCGGTTTTATTACCAATATCTGTTAGATATTTAATAAGTCTGTTGGAAAAAGCTGCAAGAGCTTTTTTCAAAGATATAATTTTGTGTGAGAGACGTCAGTTAACTCGGTTTTACGTGATAAAATAAATTTAAGTAATTACCTCTTAAATGGGTTGTCTACGATACCAGTACTGGTTTGAAGAAAGATTTGTGACTTCTCCATCCTCATCCAATGCAATTTGTATGTCACGCACGATCTACAACTAGACCACAAAGTTCACACAAGACGAGATCTGAGTATACCATACACTGTTGGTTTATGCGATGTTTTATGTCACACCTAGTTTAACCCTTGGCTAAAAAATCACTTCATGGAGAAGGTATTTTAGGAAAAAAGTGTTCTTTTACATAACTTTGGAGTTATTTGGTTGTTTCACTTAGCTGTCTCCAAATGGTAGCACCAACAACAATAAATTTATAAATAATGGAGTGAAAATGTGGCGCTTACACAACTTACAAGTGTAGAAGAGGGTAGTGGTAAATGTAGAAATTCTGGATTTGTATGGTTTTGATTAGTGGTTAATACTGAACTGCACAACTGCAACACAGGTATCTTGAAAGTTTTTTTTAAATCGTGGGACAATTTTCCAAATTTATGTGATTGTTGACAGACGACGTATTAAAATATATTAATTCTTACGAATGATTACTTCTGTCTGACGAGTTGGTTCCCCTCGGAGCTTGGTGTAAGGCTTGTCATCCTGGGTTGGAAATGGCTGCCAAGCTTGCACGCAACTCGTATTAGAGAGAGGGAAGGGTAGTGTCGCCCCTTCTAGGGTTTATTACGAGAGTAAAGTTATCACCACTCATAGAGCAGTCTAGAAGTAGATTAATGTGTATGAAAATAGCAGTAAACTTGCCTCAGAGGAGTGGATAGGGCATTTTAGAATAAAGAAGGTGGTAGAAATGCTGAAAGCGATATAAATAAGGATAAATAAACACTATACAATTTTTACTTTGCAGGAAAATAACCCTCAATATTTAAAATGATCTTCATTTCGAAGCACTAAGTTACTAAAAGAAATACCGACAGTCGATAACAATGATTAGCGTAGGCTAATGAATTCCAAGAGGATTAACCTACTTCTGTCTTCTCGAGTAGTAATAATGCTCCAAAATCGGTTTTTCTAGGCCCACAGATGGTTCAATCGCTGGCGATATGTCAGGACACCTATGTGGAAATCAAATGCACCACTTACGGAGTCGAAGAATCCATCGTGGTGCTGGACGCTCAACTTGTTATGCAGGTGGACACCAAGGTTTGCCCCAAGATCGTTGGTGAGAATAGGCTACTTATTTCAGTTACAAGTAGCAATGTCGGTGTTGAAGCACTTTTAAGCCAAAAATTAAAAACAATAATATTACAATATCAAAGGCTCTAAATATGCAAAACCCACTTTAGGTTACAAATTAAGTCACAATTCTTTCACGTTTAGAAAAGCAAACCCCGCAGCTATGAATCATTTAAACTATCAAAAGCATCGACTTAATGGTGTGCCTGTTTGCCCGGAGTGTCTTGAAAGACATATGTGTCAGTTATCTTGCAGCACCTACAGTATCTGTAGCGCGTAAAACTACATACGTTTAACCAGCCGTTTAGAGATTTACTAGAATTCACCTCTACAATTCAGCCACAATTAAGTAACTGATGCTTTGTGTGATCGAGGACGAATTAGTGTATTTGGCAGTTTAGCAGTGGCTATTGGGTACGTTTTATGACAAAAGGTATATTTATTAGAGTTTTAAGCCCATGGCAGGTGTTAAATTCTTAAGACGCCTTTTGATTATCCCTAAAATTTTAGTGATTTTAAAAGTCTTTGTCTGGGGATGCAATTCCTTCCTCAGAAAAATGCTGACTCCTTGCTGCATTTCCATGAATGGCAGTTTGACCAAATTCCCCTTTTCTTGTCTACTGACGATAACAGCAACTTTGTTTACCTAGTTTTACTTACACCTTCTAAATTGGCAAAAAAACATGATTTGATCAGGCGTCAGACAAATGGTGTCTGGCGTTGGTGACACCCCCTTTTAAAAACGTACTGTCGAGGTAGAAAGAAAAAGAGGCTAGAAATATTTACTCACAGCATACTCAAGATGAGGGTAAATTGAATGAAATTTGGAGGTTGATTATCACCGTAGTCCGCTCAGGAATTTAAAATCTCATTCAGAGAAAAAGGAATGTCCTTTAGTTGATTTTAGCATGCGGATAACTTAAAGTAGTTGTTTTAAAGCACGTCTTTCAGTGCCTTCACAGTGGCCTTCCGTGAAGAAAAACATATGATAATTACCTTCAAATAGTTGTATTCCTAAGTTTGTGTTTAATCAAACACAAAACATTAGTGGGTGTTTAATCTGCTACTAAAAGGGCAACCAGGTTGCCGAAATGTCAAAATTTTTCAAGCTTTTTTACGTTCTGAGTGATTCCCTCTTGGTGTTATAGTCAAAGTTTGGACTAATTTCAAAAGAGAATTGGAAGCCTTTCACATTTCAAATGTAACAGATGGAGACACTTCAGTCATTGTTGACAGAACTCGTCTTTTATAATAGACGTTTCTCAGAAAAGTTGTCAAAACCACATAAAGAGCATAAAAACTTGGTTACTTTGAAGACAATAAAAGAAATTTTTTATTTTCATTAATGTGGTCTTAAAAACTTTCAACTAACTGCTTGAGTGCTAGACCCATAGGATTTTGCATGACGTGAGCTTAAGCTCAAATATTCAACAGTTTTTCATAAAAGAGGAAACAGATGTAAAGCTCATTAAGCCACACAGTCTGTACAAGTGAATAATTGCTAAACAGAGCTCTATGAAGATGCACTAAAAAGTAAAATGGATGATTATCCTTGATTTACGGGGCAGCTACTAAATCCATCGCACTCTGTGCGCTTGTGATAGCGAATCAGATTAAACCACGTCTTCAACTTTACAAAGCAGAAGAGAATGTGCAGCAGAACTTAATTCCCTTTTAAAATTTAAACTGCCCATCTTTCGTGATTGCATTTAGAACCACCGAGTTCAGCAGGCGTGTGCCCCAGTCGGCTGGATGTGACAGCAGGACTGATGGGGATGTGCGGCAGGGAGCGGACCTGTTCTGTCATGCCCGACGCTAGTATGTTGCCACCAGGATATCCTTCTCTCTGTGCTCGTCGACACTTGGAACTCAGCTATGCTTGTGGTGAGTCCTATGTCCAACATTTTGTCCCTTTCCTATCCTAGTGTGTCAGAAACGGGGATCTAAAACTGCTTCCTGAGGGTAATCTCTCTACC
>NW_020170455.1:95304-119308 GCF_000524195.1 Echinococcus granulosus | reverse complement strand
CAAAGAACTCTTGCATTAGGAAGTTACCATTAGTCCTCCAGAAAATCATTACAGGTGTTACTCGACATCTTTTGTGCTAGGGTCTTAGTTTTTTCTGGTTGCGTTTAACAATTACCTCGTGGTACTACCTTAATCGATTTAGTAATGGAACTTTGATACTGTAAAATCTCATTTTTCTTACAAATCTTCAGATCAAAGGTTTAAAATCAAGCCTTAGAAGCCCTTTCTTTTGGACCCTTGACCTATCCTTGGAATTCATCTAAAATAAAATTTTTATAGAGAAGGCTAAGGGGGGAAAAAGTTGGCGAGTTCCATATCTTAGCAATGAAACCTATATTACTAACCTTCAGTATACATTTTCTCTTGTCGTTCCTACTCCCACAGAGTTTATTTACGTGAAGGTCTAAAATATGCACCTTGTTGTAACAGACCGCCTGTATCTAAATTATGTCTGCCGTGATTCCATCGTTTTTTGAGGCATCTGCGTTCAATATCATCCCGGAAATTGGTCCTTTGTAATTAAGCCAGTTACCCCGGTTTTATAACAGAAAAGAGTTGGAAGCGTTCAAGCGGTCAGCCCTGCTGGTAGTGGTTCCTACCACTTACACCCACCGTCTTTGCTGATCTCGATTCTCCGAGATCTGTGCAGGCAGTAGGTACGCGATGTCTTGATGGAGGCAGTCACCAAAGTTAACTAGCTACCTGACAACTGCGGCAATATCAAATCTGCGAATATTTTACGTTCCCCATTCTATCATGTCTAATAAAAAAGGGGTCCAAAGAAAGGCAAAAAAAATTGATGGGTAAATTTCCTGCCTCCTAGACAGTTGGCATATCTCAAAGACTTCGCAATTTTGTTTAATTTGTAAAAATAGTAGGATTCCAAATGTGAAGAAATATAAGTAGCTACTCAGGAAATATGCATAGCCGTTTGTCAACCAGGCAGCTACTTGACCCTCCATTTGTCGCTTCTCTTACCGCCTCCTAGGATTTCCAACATTTTATTGCATCTCTGCTGCCCCCACTGCACCAGTCTGACTGATGAATACGAGAGAGACCTCTGTAATTAGTTTTCCGTTTTTCCCATCTCCCTTCGTTGCTCACTCCTTAGGACTTCTCTATTTGTGGAGAATTAAAAACTGGCATTCAGGAAGTCGGATCAACCATCGGTTATATTTATGCTTCATTTATATATCCTTTCATGCGCAATATACATTTAACCTTTTGTTCTTTAGGGATAATCTAGCCGACGAATATAATAAACTGATCTTGATTATAACCTACTGTCGTTATTAAGTAAGTACGTTGAACGCAAATCTTCGTAAACCCACTGTCTTTCTAGATATTTGTTTCGTAGGGCCTATATTTAGTCAAAAATATGGGAAAATACTACTGATTAGTGGGAAACAATAACATTTTTGGATGGATTCTCTCCTCACATTGCCTTCTTTTACTTTAACTGACAAATGAGTGGAAACCTCTAGCCATTTTGTGATTTGGAAAATCTCTCTGATGGCAGCCTTAAAAACCGTACTTTGAATAAACCGCCTTCTTTAAATGCCAAGCCAAAGGCGTGAACTGATGGTGGGTTGTAAACAATCCCGGTTTTCTTAGTCGTCATCAGTGGGGCATTGTTCAAAACAGAGAGGCCTCATTGACATTTGGGGAACTGACCCGTTTCATTGTTAAACATACTCATGATGACTGGACATATACTTTGTTCTGGGAAGGATATTCAAAAATTGAAAACAAATTCCTGAAGTACCATCTCGTAACTTATCTGAAAACTTATTTACCATCCTGGTTGGATAGTCGTACTCACTGATGTGATAGATTAACCCTGGAGAGGGATAACTGTAAATCCAGTTCACACAAAGATGTTCTGGCTAACCCTGAAATATGCTTCATCTTAAAAGAGATTTCTTAGCTCTTCCACACCTAGAAGCAATTGGCATGGGTAATTATCTTACCATGCTAATTCTCTTTGAAGTGAAAGTAATATATGGTACTTTTTGGTGAAATCGCTGCCCATTCAAAGAGCTAATAAAAACAACTGCGAGGAAAACAGTTTTTTACCAATTAGAACTGAGGACCACAATATTTCGTCATAAAGGACCTTCCTAGGGTAAGAGGTAAGTCTTCTAGTAAATTTTGCAATTGCATTACTGGGGATAAAGTAGGTTTTATGTTTTTTTACTAAAACCCCGTCTATGATGTGCAAACGATTAACTTCCTCTCTTGTTAACCGAACGGCTTAGTGGTTGGTGTGTTATCCAGATCTGCCCAACCCAATCTGGTCGCCTTAAACACCGCACCATTCAAATTCAATTCCGAGTTGGTGAGCCACTCAGAAAATCTACCTTTAACACGGATCAGTTTAAAGTGGCTTTCTATGAGACAGTTTTTTGTACACTTAGAAGATAACGCATTTCCTCTATTATGCAGCTCTGGAAAAAACTCCCACTTGCTTCCAGCAATTTTTGTTTTCCAGACGCATAGTTTTCAAAAGAACGGACGGGGTCTTGGATACGTAAAATAGGGACTCGTTTTTTTCGGTTGCCAAAATGACATGATCTTGATATTTAGCTCACGATTTAAAATTTATTCAATATAAGATGACCAAAGAAGTTCGTAAGATTTTCTTTTACAAAAGACAAACAAACATAGAAAGCTTCTTTGAATAAACAAAGCGCATCACACCATTAGTAAAAGCTATTCCTATCACGTTAATCTGGCCTTATTTAAATCAAAAAACATCTTATACTACTTATTGATTGAGAGAGAAGGGTCATGCCAAACAGGACCTTATTCTGAACCTTCTCCAAATACCATGTAACAGGTTTGCAAAGAAGTTGGCCTTTTGCAAGCTTGGAACTAAGGTAAACTTTGTAAAACAGACGAATACGAATCGCACCCATCGGATTCGGCCGAAATGTTATGCCATGAGGGTTTTGAAGTCTACCAAGTGGGAGATAAAAGGCACGTTAAGGGTTCTACATCTACAAACCGATGCTTTATAAAGCATGCACATAAACAATTAAAGAAGTTTGACAAAGCCCCACGAGTTACAAGAAGTCGCTAAAGTGAACCTCCTTGAAAGGCTCACGAATCCCACAGGGTGAAAAATCTAATTTGGGTAACTCTTCTACACGATGATAAAATTCCTCTGAAATAAGAAAGGTACGTTTTTTCGGCATTTTGGGTCAAAATACTTTAATGGAAAATTTCCTACATTGCTTTCCTTTTTAAATGAAGGGTAAAAAGTTTGTGAAATAGACCTATAAGATGAGATTAGTCTTAAATGCATTGGTGTCTTCCATGTTTTTGATGTAAAACACTGACCTATTTGCCCTATAGCCATTGCACTGTACTAGACAGACATTTTCTACCAAATAGGTTCCTCGGTTTTTGTGAAACGAGTGCGTGAAATAGAAAATTCTCATGGCAAATGCACTCAATGCACCGAAATGAACTGATAGATAAATAAATTTGTCAGGGTTGTATTGTAGCTAACAGCGTGTCTAATGTCGTCCAAGTCAGCCCAGAGCCGATTGGATGCGCGATATTTCGAAACCTGATCACAAACGCCATTAGCTAAGCACTCGGCTTCCCAGTCCCCGGAGGGATGGTGGGCTGACACTGTGACCGTCATCACCATTTTATTCATTGTAAACTAATAAGTTCTTTTTTCTCTCATTCTGATGATGACTAAGCTTATAATTTTTGTCTAATCGCATTGTAGGTTTCTGATGGTGTAACTTAACAACTTATAATATTTGTTGTTTCAAGTCATCAGACACTAATTTGAATGGGCAAAATGCAGGCGTAAAGTTTCCAAATTCGCTACTTTTTAAGAAACATCGTGAAGATTAGTTCTAACAGTGGAGATTTAAACACCTTTACAAGTGCAAATGAATAGCTTACTGCCAATTTGTCATCATTTTAAGGAGCTCCTCTCATTACTTCACCCAATTTTCCGTTTCCCTATGCCACTGAACATTTCACTGAAGATTTCGTTTTATGTTCGTTGGTTGTTAGACTAGGTGCTTGAACGGCTTTGGTTTAAGAATCTGTGTGAAAATTGTTCAAATTTTTCAAAAGGACAATTTGTAGATTTGCTTTTGAAATCACCAACGCTTATGAAATTTCCTGTTATCTTTTCCGATTTACACACCGGAGTGACTAAAGCTGGTCAAAGCTTCTGATAAAATTATTGTGTTGATTGGTCCAAAGGGATAACGTCCCTCAGCATGGCTGTGCTAGGCCTGACGTTTCAAAACGAAAAATAATATTTTTGCTTCTGACTTTGCAAAACGGTGGAGGAAGGATTGAAAAAAAACGACCATGAGGTTCTACAAGAACCATGTTCCTTAACGCGTTTTCTATCCATGCTCCGATTTTTCACCTGATCCCCCACACCACTCACAGAAGGGCCAATTGTTGGAAGGGACATAAAAAAGACTGGAAAGATGAGAAAAATTAAAAGGTAAGTAGTGTCACATTGTAGGAAATTGGAAAACACCTTGGCTGCTGTAGTAGTTGATTTTTCGCCGAGAAAGGCTCTGGTAACGAATGTTTCAATGCAGTTGGTGAAAATTGCCTGTCAAAGTTTATGTTCCCTATCACGCAGCAGTCCTAACGCATGGATGACTAGTTAATTTTTACTAGACACACTTTCTGTGCAACTGCCACACGCACGCGCACACATGGTCGGCACGTTAGTCTGTGGCAGTCATTTTGAGGTCAGGACCTCCTTTACAAGTCAGAGGGATGTGTTTGCGAGACAGCCAACGACGACGAAGTGACGGTGATTATGATTTACCAACTTGACCCAATGAAGCGTACACCCCTGGACCATGTCGCGATGTCACCTTGCAGCCGTAGTCTCCGCATCATTTACCCCTAAACTCCAAAAGAGCTTCTCCTCTCATTACCAAGGTGGTTACAGTAAAAAGCGATCTGACTGTCTGTTCCAATTGGTAAATACGTGTGGAGTGTTTGTAAACGGCTGATGATAACAGGTTGATGATCTCCCTAGCAAACCAGTCAAATATTTTCCACTTTGTATTACGAATTCCAACTATGTCAAGTTTTAATTAATCTAACACTTCCTTGGTCTAGTGAAAACAAATTGGGACGAGTGTACTTCGAAGCCTAGCCTGATGCAAACCATCCCTTTCTGCTGTTTTTGTATACGTACAAAGAACTCGTATATGTAGTTGTGAAAAATAAGCCATTTGCAGAGTGAAGAGGTGGAATGATTTGATTTTTTTCACTTTCAATTCCAAATGAATTACCCCTTTAGTAGATTTTCTCCAGTCCATACCATTTGCGATTTAGGACCCACTTAAATGTATAAATGCTTATCCACTTTTTAATACATCCTTTTTGATGGTAGTAGTTTGCAGCACTTAGAATTGATCCCCAAAAATTTCAATTTTTCAAAATTACTGGAAGACGTTAATGGAATTTTTACTTTATATACATTTAAAATGGGAGCGATTTGATATCCATTCACTATCATTAACAATCAAGTGGTCGTTCCCTGAGTGTGCGTGAAGGGAGATACTTTACGGTCAGAGTGGATCTACTTGACAAATATTGCGACGTGTTATTGGAAGGAAGTGAGTTATTTGCAAATGTTTTCATATCAGTGCATCGGGCGTTCTTTTTATTACTGACTCAAGCATTTCGCACGAAGATGGGACAACAGCTTAAAACAACTGCTTGTTTCCCTTCCCTTTAGTGCCTCCCAGCGTGCTGGAAAGCGCATGGAAGGTAATGGGAAAGCATCTATCGCGCCCGTCAAAGCCACGACAACGTAAGAAAACTTTTATTAACACAAAAATCCTATCAGAGCAATGGTTCAAGGTACTTCCAGCAATCGGTTTCATTTATCTATCATTGCATTTAACTGCGTTGACAGGTGGTTAGTGTTCCAATTAGTCAGTAAAAACATGGTCAAAATTTTCACGTTCTATAAATGAAGACGAAGTGAAGTAGTCTTTTTTAAAATACACAGTCACTAGTCCAGTTACTAGTTTTGGAGCATTCTACTTATTTAATCTAAGTAGTATGTTCACGAATGGTTTGCTTGAAAGGTTTTAATATTTGCGATTCAGAATGGGCTTACACAAATTAGGATAACGCATGATTTATGGCACAAAATCACTGGTATTAAATGTAAGTTAATCACCCAGAAATAGTCGAGGAACGGATGAATAATGAATCATCAACGTGGGCTAATCGGTGGACTGAATTATTTATCCCCAAAAACAATTGTGCGGCAAATTGGACTTCTAAGGTAGATTTTGAAAGCAGTCTTGCGTGGATGAATTTTACAAATGTCTTTGCTAATTTGTACTTAGGACTTTTGTTTGATAAAAATCACTTTGCGTGATCTTCCAAAGTGATTATTGGTCAAGTTCTACTGTTTGATATAGGTCGCTACAATGACTTGTGTATCTCGAAGAGCCGTCTAGAATGCGTTTTTGCGTGTTTTATAAGGGATAAATATGAACCGGTCTACCGATACGGCACTTTGTTGTAATCCTGACATTTTGATCCGCGTACCATGACATGTTGGTTGAAGGTAATGGACGTGGTTTAAATCTGTCTACTCTGGAACCAAATTAATCTCGTCACTGATTCAAGTTTAGTGTGTCAGTCTTCGGCTGGGATGATGAGGAATTTGGCTTACACCCACGTCAACAAAGTCTTGTGAACTAAAGTTACAAGCGCTTCATGTCACACATTAGGAAATGCTGATGCGCTTCAAGGACTCGGATGTATTACAATGCTAGGTGGACAAATGTACCATTAGTTATCCCCCGCGCCGTCTACTCGCTGCCGATCCCACACCTATAAGACGCGCACCAGTTCATTTGCGGAGGATGTGTTTGGCCTTTGTGTGGTGAACTTCAAAAGAAATTGGCTACTGAGAATTCCCTGCTAAAGCCCAAGCAATTGTGGTTGAGATTTGCTTAAAATAACACAAATGAGAAGAGTGCAAGGTAAAATCCTCTATCAGGAACAGTCAAGACTTGTGAATTAGCTGGAAGGAAGTTCTGTTACCGTGGGTGGACCCTGTTATTTCATTCTGAGACAGAAAGGATTACTGACCCAAATCTATTGTCTTCTTCGCATTGCCATGTCGGTATTTCTTTGAATTGTGACCAACAAATTCCTTTGGCATCAGGGGATTGCATTTGCAATGGATAGATCCAAAATAGAACTGGAATAAAACTAGAGATGGCTAGGGTCAAGGCGGCTGATTCTGGGGACAAAATGTTCTGTTTCAATGAATAAAGCACCATGAAAAGCCCTCTGCAGTTATCTTATTTGTGTTTAAAAATGTGCAAACTTAATAGATGGTGTTGAGAAATAAAAATACAGTGATCATGGCGGATGGCAATCTTCTCGACAAACGCTTTAAAGTTGACAACTGAGCCGCAACACACCGGAAGAGCTGAACAAATAAATGCTAGTAGTTTTTGATCCCGAAAGTAGACAAGAGAATGCGTGAGGAAGCCCACTTTTACTTTAAAAAATTTAAAGGTCCTCAGGAGTTTGACAATCATTTGCACTGATCATAGGTCCATTCTGGACAATGAGGGAACCCGGTAATTTTGGATCGCTAAAGACTTTAATGTTTCTTGAAGTTTATTTATGTGTTACAATTTGGCGATAGGATGACAAAGATAACCTTACCCAACATCTGTAAAATATTTTGATAGGATTTGCTCCAATTGTATTGGCTTCATAAAAGCTCAACTCCACGATATTGGTGATTTAGTCTGCTAAGTTCCCAAAACAATGAATCTGCATTTTTTGTATTCCTTTCAAATAGCCTATCAAAAAAAGAATCGCCGGGAGCAAAACTCAGTCCACCCAGTTCGTGGCCCAGTGCTTTTGCCCTACCAGCAAGAACAAAGAGATCCAGGCGCTTTCCTAAATCCATCCCACAACGAGTTTGACAGAGCCGCTTACTCCGCATTTATGGAGGAAACCCTACTTCCGAAGACGGCGGTTCCCACCGGTAAATAATGTCGCCTACTTATTTCACATTGGTAAACACGATCCTAATACTCGCTTCACTTACCCAGATCTTCCAGCGCCAGTTAAACTTCTGCCTAACAACATCTCCATGTTCCCCCTGGTGCTGGGTGTCCTGGTCGGTCTGGCAGTTCTCATCCTCCTCATCCTCCTTCTCATCGCCTTCGGTTTTCGAACCCGTCGTCAGAGAGCCGCGTACGCCCGTCGAAAAGCCCTTTCCGACCAGGCCAATACAGAGACAACCTTTTCAGAAGCTGATAAAGTACAGCAACGACAACAGATACAGCAGCAGCAGCAGCAACACCAATCTGCACCCTCTCTGACACAACAGGGAAGCAGTGCAAACAGCTACGGCTACCAACAGAGCAGCGACAGTGGTGCTGGTGGTGCAATTGCTTCCACTTACCTGCCACATGGCATGTTTGCGACGGAGGCTTGTTGGCCGGCTGGACTGCAGCCGGTGCCACCCGGAAGCAATTATTTCAATGAGGAGGTGCCGGGGATTGCATTTCCACCTCTTGGAAGGGATTCGGGATCACATGGATATGTGCAGCTTCCTGTGAGTGCTGTAGTATCGTCACAGCAGTGATTTTCACATTATGAAAGCTCAGTGCTACACGTGGTCGACTAGTGTGACTGGTTTAGAAGCTGCTGTGGTATAAGGGTGCTGAATGCATTCTAGTACTGGTTCTTGTATAACTTAGAGGGCTATAAAGGCGAGAAATGAAAGCCATTGGGCTGGAATGTAAATTGGCACCTATATTTTTGCTTGAAAATAATGCAAAACAGTATGATGAAACAAATACACATATCTCAAATAAACTTTGTCCAAATTTGCCTTAGTATTATTCGTTGGAGTTACAAAAGAATTATGGGTAGGCTTACTCCAGAACGCAGCAGTCTAAAATGTTCGAATCAAGCGAACAAATAGGCCAAGTAAATTTGAGTTAGCTCAAAAAAGAGCCTTATAGATTGTCGTCGTTCAGGCAACATTTTGTTTAAAGAATTTTGTCAATAAAGAGTACAAATGAATCATTATCTATGTAGCAGACAATGGTTTCAGTGCCAGAGTTAAGGAAGAGTTGAGTTGAATAACATAATATGTTGAATGTCACTTACGCAGGTGTCCAGCTCGCAAAACAGCGGACTTGTGTACAGCCACCAGAGCAGCACCACCACCATGAACCGCTCAGCCAATCACCTTCTCCCCTTCTCAGTCCCGCATAATCGCGCCCCAACGGAAAGCTTCTCGGTGGCTCCGAGAGTGTGCTCACCGGCGGTAAACTCCAGCGTCTCTACGGAAAGTGATCGTTTCTCCGGTCAAGCTAGCAGTCATCTCTCTTCCTTTCAACCCCTTTATCCATCCTCCGGGGCTGTCTACATCTCTCCAAGGAGCCCTCGGCGGCAGAATCAACTTCATGTGGAGCGGTCACAGCAGCAGCTATGGGTAGGATATGATGAGAGTCCAGTTACATCTGTAGATGCTTCCAATCATCTTTTGGTGGCAAAGGAGCCAGAAGACCCTCAAGCCATCGTTTCTGCGTCTTTCGAGAGTCTAATCGAACCACCCGAGAGCTTCAAAAATCGCCCATCATCTTCAGAACTGCTCATGGACGCGGTACCTCCACGAATGGCAGAGCTTCGAAGGCTAGAGAAGTCCTACGAGGGAAATCAGAGCTGGACGTGGCAGGATGGGCAGTTCGGTGACCATTAATTAACCTTGACGCTGCCTCTCCTCCATTATAAACTCCACATCCCCCATCCTCCTACCCACAGAAATCACCCCTTTCCAGCGTCACAGTTACGGGTCATAAGAGTTGGTCTCTCCCTCCCTCCCTTCCTTTCCTCTTCCTTGTTCCCTCCCCACTTAAAACATGCATTTGAGAAGATAAAAAAGTATGTAATTTCTTTTTTTCCTGATATCTTTTGTTTGAAATCGGATTTTGCTGAAGGGCTTCTGTGTCAAAGTATGCTGTACTGATCCAGATGAGCTTCAGAGATATAGCATTTCGAAAAAACCACCTGTTTCAAAATGTTTCAACTTAAGAACTATAATAGAGGGATATTTTAATTTTTTACAGTAAACAAGTACTTGTAAAATTGTCAGTTGACCGAAAGTGTTACCATTGATCTTGGTACGGCTCCCTGTACCGACTTCTTGTACCTCCAAGGGGCTGTTCAAACGCGCCAATCTATCGGTGCCGGCATCTCTACCAGTTGAGTCCTGTTTCCCTGCTGCTTTGAATTCTCTTGCTGTAAAGCACCTCTTGGGTCAAATGCGGTTTAGATTTGTCGGTTTTACAAATTACATTTCGGTTTCAAATGAGCAGAAGCTTCCTGTGTAACTTGTGAAGCGGTCGAGAATGGTGCATTGGGCGGTAGAAGAATGCGCCACTCAAAAATGGTGTTAACAGCTTAATTATGTTGATGGTTAACCCTTCAAAGAAGTCCCCTGTTTATTGAAGCAGGAAAAACAGATGTTATTGGAGGCTGACCTGTTTAAAACGTTTAATTATTTCCTGAATAAATGAAAAAGCTTTTGAAAAAAACGGATTCCGATTTGCTTTTCGTCTCACCTCATGGAAACACGAGTACATTTTGGGCTGGTTGCGTACTGATTGACTTGTGAAGAGGGAAGGGGCTCCTGTGTTGTCACGTTAAGTTGACAAACGTGTCATTGTGAATTCTCGACGCTGCTAGCCCACACAGGGCTTTATGCACGCCTCACGCTGCTTACCTTGTGTGCGTGGTAGACTGCAGGCGAGCAGCCACGGCTGCGATGCAACTCGAATGTGTACAAGCAAGACCTCTTCTTGGGAAAAAAAATTATGGCCACCGGATCAGTCGGAAGAAAGTCTTCTTCTTCTTCTTACAATACAAAGAACTTTCCCGCAAAACCTACCTTCGCAAAGATTTGCACTATAGTAAGGAAGGTAGGAAGAAAGGGAGATTATACCACGTACGCTTTTGACAACGGATATCCCGATGATGATCGTCGCCTTCACTTGGCATTATTCAGTCAAATACAAAACGGTCTAGATGGAGGTATTGTGAATATGCTGGGAAACGGTGCAATGAAAGTGGAATATGCAGCAAATTCTTCTTGTTGGGGGGGGGGGGGGAGTGACAGAATGTAATGATGATTAAATCAACAATATTCACTGTTAAATTGCTTTTGTAACCTCAAATGACAACAGAAAGGAATTTAGTAATGAGATCAGTCTTGCTTGTAGAAAGCAGCACTTATGGAACCAAAAGCGACGCAGTTTGTGCTAGTTATAACAACTATATGCATTTCTGAAGAAAAAACTGAAAGACTAAAAGATATTTTAACATCGAATGGGCAGCTGTGATGTATCAATCCTGAATAATGTAGATACCGACCTTAGCACTTCCAGACGCAGAGCTTCACTGCCATACAGAATGGCTGCACTAAAATCACACGGGAGGCTGTAACATCGATGGGCTACGGAAATTGCATTACAGAGATCACTCATTTTTGACACCCTTCAAGGCAGTACTCAACGAATAGATCCTGATGGAACCGAGTGGGCATTTGCCTGGGTGACTCTATACTATTTCTGCTATCCCACAACCATCTATAAAGGACAGTTTTACCTTTTTTCCATTATTCAGTTCCAATCTCCAAAAAGCGTTCCAAAAGGAATTTCCCAGATTGTTTTGGGGATTACTCCATTTACACGTCCTCTTTTGTCATTGATTTGGCAGCATCGTTGGGGGTATTTCACCCATACCAGCCAGCCGGTGAAATGTTCTAACACGTCCCCTTAACTTAGTGCCACATTCTTATTCCCTCCTTCATTCATACTGGGGACGGGTGATACCGCCTCCACCTCTCTGCTAGCTGAGCAGAACCCAGAAAGACTTCAAGGAAGAATTTGGACCCTATATGATGTCCGTTGCATCGTTCCTCTTGATGCCTTTATGACACTAGAGAACATTTTCCAACTTCTCGATCGCGCGGTCAACACAGATTTATTCTCGAGCATAAGAAAAGCATAATTTCATAGAATTATATAAATAGGGAAGGATTTAAAACATAGGTTTAAATTGTCAGTAAAATAACAAGTAAGGCTTTTGAATCTCCCATTGATTACGGCGAATTATACCGTTAATTTGTACTTATAATTTAGGAAAAAAAGATAAAATTTAACGAAGAGCCGCCCACAATCTGATGCATTTAGGTTATTTAAAAGTTGCAAAGGCATTCCACTTTCCACAGACATGGATTTGGCGTAGGCTTAGTGGTTGAATTCACAAATGAAAGTTTATTTTCCCCCATTCCTTGATTAAAATAATTACATAGTATTAGCTTTTGCATCAACATTCAAGGTGATGAGAGATAGTCATCTTGAATTAGATATAAAACGAGACCTTTTCGTAGCAAATTCGCAAATTCATTGGTGATTAGCCTTGGATTATACAAATTCTATTGAATGGATTCCAGCTCAAACGCATGTGTGACGCTCCGAGACTCGCTTGAAGAGGAAAGAAGACACAATACTTGGGAAGAGTGTGTTGTCAATATACCCAACGGTGAAGGAGCTACAGCTCGGGGGCCAGACCGCCCGATGGGCTTACAATGGCGGTGCTTTTAAGTTATCAGTTGCCAAAACCGACAGCCAAATAAACAATTAAAAGATTATAGTATATATGACAATGCAGGCTATTCCATCCATGCAGTTTCCTTCCCTCTTGCCCCCTCATTTTTGACAACAAGTGTCTCTGCCATTCATAGACCATCTTTCGATTTTGGTTTGTCTCGATGTTTCGAGGCGTTGCAGTTCAAGAGGGATACGCTCGGGATTACATAGGTTGGATATTTATTGTTACATAGACTGTGGCATGGTCAGTCGGCATGGGCGCTCACAACAGAAAACTGCTGATTCTTTTAAACTGACATTTGCAACTTGTCAAAGTGAAGTCCTCCATGGTGGCCAATGATGAGGCAATTTATCATCTCACTTTTCAACCTCTTTGCAGTTTAAAGTACCAGACAGGAAGATTACTGAGCGGAGTGCCTCAATCGGCCCCGCAAAGAAAAATGAGGATCAAGTTGCTGCCCTTTTATCCAACTTTCCCATGTTTATGCCATTAATAAGCCATGGGGGTATTCTGAAGTGGCTTATCGCAAGTCCAAGTTAATATCTACTTCCTTAATGAAAACGAGTTTCTACTTGGGATGTGTTTATTTTTTTAGAACAAAGTAAGGTTTGATGTATTTTATAAATTTCAAACTTAATTCATTATTTTTGTTGATTTATGGAAGTGGTTATTGAGACAGGCTAAATGGAGATTTTACATGCTCAAATCCACTATTTCTCATCTCCTTCTAAATGTACATTTTGGCTAATAAAAGAAGTAGTTAACACATCCCGCCCGAATCTCATTTCCTGTGTAATTGAATTCTCTTCCTGTCCAGCAAATTATCAGATAAAGTTAGCGAAATTCAAGGTTTCGCCTAATAATTTTTTGCAAATGGTTGTCTCTACTGGGTCCCAAATAGGCGGTGATATAGTAGAAAAATTCTGAAGTTTTAAGGAGGCGCTCTATTTTAAAACAGGAGCGGTGGTCCAACGTTTCGATCTCTGATGAGGTAGGGTTTTGACTTCCTTTAGTTCTATGGGATTTTCACCGTTCAATAAGGACATTTCGGATGTCAGATGTCAAGAAATGGGTTTTCAGGGTTTGCATATCCCATCCATTTGGAATTGCTACCTTGTTCTCACTTCGAAATTGTTTGTTACTGCATTGCAAGTCAAGAAGAGCTGGTAGAATGCCATCCGAAATGGCAGAAACAGTGCACCACGGCACTGAGATGATGACAGATGCCTTCGAAGATATAAGATTTTAGGATGCCAAAAATAGGGCTCAATGAGTTTGTTCAGGCCGTCCGCATTCAATCTTCTTCTATGTTTGCGAAATTCTATTTGCGTAACTTTTGAACATTTTGCAAGTGCTGTACATATTCTGTTTAGCTTTTACAGGATCTCCTTTAACGGAAAGAAAATAACCTACTAACTCCAGAACGAAAAGCAATGATAAAGGCTTTTTCGGGAATACGCTTAGTAATTACAGTACTTCGATTAGACTTAACTCCATTGCCTCCAAAATAGGGGATTCCCAAGAAAGAATAACAAAATGGAATACCGCAACTTTTTCTGTACGTCATTCTTGGACAAATTTAGGCAATAGCGGCACGCCATTCTTTGTGGCATTTGGTTTGTGGAGAAAGTCACGCATCCACTTCTCAGTGATTCACCATCACCCTAATCTGGATGGTACGAACTGCCACAATGAATAGCACCTTTCCCAAATAATCTACAAATTTTTTTTCGTGAAATTGAGTGTATTCCAGCAAGAAAAGCAAACATATTTAATTCCCCTCAGGTATGCTAGTCATTTTATGTGGGTTTGAAATATCTGCAACAAAACGGAGGACACAGATTGAGTGTCTGAGTTGGATGAAGCACATTTACGCTCTGTAATTCACTAATAATGTCGTATTTTACGTCTGCAGAAGCATTGTCAAGTCATTACAGTTGGCCTTACCGAAAATCTCACGAGCATTATGAGCATCGAGCATATTTCGGTTAGAAATTCCCCATTAAATGGAACAAAAATGCATAACATATGCTACTTCTTTCTTATAAATTACTTAAAATATCTTTTAAAAGCTAGAAGGAACAATGGTATCTTTAACCAAAATTCATCCCACTCATAATTATGAAAAATGGGGATTCGCTCTACTCTTTGCTTTGTTTTGAAAGTTTTGGGACACTCAGTTTATAGAAATGGTTGCACCAGCTCAGTCCATGGGCAACCTGATTTAATAACGATCAAACAAATGAAAGATGCTCATATTAGCTTTTATAAAAGCATCGCTTTATCGGTAAGCAATGAGGTTTCTCAGCACTGGTAACTGACCTCCTTCTGCGATCCCAGTAGAGGATATGATAAACCTCTGGATCATTGGAAGGCGGAGACTCACTGGAGCCAGTCAGACATGCGACCACGGAACAAAGACGAATGTAAGACAGATCCTACCACTAACAGGGTTGTCATTGCAGGTAAATTGGGTAGTTAAAACAGTCATAGGGATCACCGAGATTTCTCTTGTAACAAAGGAAACAAGTTTTCTCCTTTTTTCCTTTTTCTAACCATTTTTTTGAAAAAATAGCTTAAAGATCAATTTGGTGAAATCTTAAAACAATGAACAGGAGGAAATTGGGAAAAAGTTCCAAAATTTGATAATACTCTTATGATTTATTTGATTTATGTGAATTTCGGGCAACTAAGAAGAGACAAGTTTTCTTTCTTGATTCTAAAGGGAGCTGTTAAATAGACAAAAGCAGCCTAACTATGCACTTTTTAATTTAAAGTCATAAATTAGACAAATATTTTAATCAAGGCAATGTTTCCGTGCCCTTGAGACGTGGGGGAAAAGGAGAGGCCGCGTTTTATGCCACAAGCAGGCTGTGCCTTTGGCGCTATTTCGCACTGGCAATAAAAATTACGAGGCAATCCCCCTGAAACATTAAGCAAATAGCAGTGCTAATTCTATTTAACGTGAAACGAAAAAATCTTTTGTTGTCAGCATTTGTCTCCTTTTCGTCCCATTCTGGCAGGGCTTGGCCTGTCTGTTTGTCTAAAAGTTCAATCTTTGCAGATTTCTTCTCCAAATTAGGGCAATCTCCCAGTAATCGTTAAAATTTCGCTAACTAATTGGTTGGACAATTGGTGCAAATACTTAAGTGAAATCCAAAGATATGTTTGATAATTACTTTTGTCGAAAATTCAATGCATCTTGCTTAAAGCAGTTGGTTGGAGACTTTGCCAAATGCTCGGAAGAAACTGCCTTTGAAGGATTTTATAGCAGTTTCATAGTTCCATCAACAAATTGATGGGTGGGAAGGTTTAGTCCTCTTGAAACCTTTAAGGTCTACTTTTGAGCCTTTTCCAAAATAATTAAAAAATTTAACGGCAGATCCAGAGGCATCAAATATTTCTTACAAAATTCTTTGGCTTGTTGAAACAAAAAATTTACGCTATTTCCCAATCTCAACGACTACTTTTCCCTAGTATCAAAACAAAAATAATGTGTTTCTGCAATAAAATAAAAACTACTAAACAAATCAGGAAAAAAATAGGCACATGTGGTGTACTTTATATCCATTATATTCTCCGGTCTAATTTACAGATGGCTGACAATTCACTCTCTGGCAGTTAATGCATATTGAACCCATTTGCTCCGCTTCCACGCCCTCCTTGGTCGGTGTAGGGACAAACAAATTGTCACCATCTCTCACGGTGAGCATTAGAAAAACCTGTTTTTCGTCGTATTCATCCCAGTTTTTCGTGTCAACAGTAGCACGTAATTCCCTTCTTCTTGTCAAGAAGTATACAAGGTCTTCCAGAACTTCGTCCTCTCAAAGTGGATGGTACTTTCTGCTGCTGCTGCATTCCACATCTTCTCCAAGCGCCGTGCAAGTTCTCAAAGGCAAGGCTACTGCAGCCTTGATTCCAAGTTAAACTCCGCTTGCTTGCAGGTTCAAGCGACATTCTATGCCATGCGGATTAGGCTGACGCACATGTCAGTCCATATTGGGTACAGGAAATAACAACATCGTGGTTATCAAACGAAACGTGCTAATAGGAGAAATCACTCATTGTTTCACTTGGAACCATCTTTTAAGAGCGAACAATGACATTTGCTTTGAATTACCTACTTATCTGGCCAAGTTAGTCACCTTTCACAAACACCTGCTTTCTTAATAACTAAATGGCTTAACGGTTGGAAACTAGCTAAAACTCAAATCTGTAAATATTTGATTTGAGGAGAAATGGGATACTGCAGCTAATTTTTGTCCCATTGAAGTCAATTAAAGTGTGTTGAAACACGTAAAAGATCATACTGGACAAAATATTTGCGTCAGGAGCAAATAGAACTCCGGAGTTGATCTGATGCAAACAGCCTTTTTAATCCATTAGACTGAGTAAGAAAGAAGTCTGATTCTTTTACTTTTTTTCCAGTAGTGCCTATTGTTAGTATCAAAACGGCAGTGATTAAATCCAACTTTTCTAACGGCATCCAACTGTTTAAAGTAAGTCATTAATATGGAAATTCTGGGAAGGGTGTGATCTAGACACCAAGGATGATATGCTCTTTTGGTATTTCTGAAGCTGTGTATTACACTCTTTGATTTAGCAAGTGTTGCAGCTCCTGAAAGCCCATCTATAATACATACAGTTAAGGCTCGCAACCAATTCAATGCCGTATTTATCAGGCAAAACAGTCTTAAAAACTCCTCAAGCCGTTAACAGATGTGCATAACCACATTTGTGTCTGGGTTCGTCTAAGGTGGGCAGCACTGCCAATCAGCTCCCACCGACTCATGTGGGACCGGTTTTGATCGTTTAGCCATGTATGACTGCTCGTCTCTGACGTCCTGATTGGCTGCCCTGAGCCCGTACCCAGCCAACGGGCATGGGTGGTCCTGCTACAGTTCCCTCCCCACAATCGCTCCACATGCCTGGGTCGAGTCGCTGCATCTACAAATAGAAAGGCTATTTAAAGTCGCAAAGTCAGATACCTTATTTGTCATTTTACTGTCAGTTCTCTTCATTCCCCCACTCTTCCTACGACCGCCTATTTCGGGTAAATAAAATTAAGGAATGGCTTCTACCCCTTAACATGGACTTTGGATTTCGGAGTTATTATTAATAAAAAGAAAACTAAATTATGACCACTCGGTAACGTTCTATTTAGGCATTTTTTAAGCTAGGGGAAATAAAATGAATTTTCAAATGAGGAATACGGTGAGTAACCCTTTGCCATCGCTGAGCCGCTCAAAATTTCTTTTTGATTAATTATTAACACAAAACGGTAAAAAATAAACCAATTTTTACCTTATACAAAACTAAAGATGGGACTTTTGGGGAATGCTCATTGCTTAATCCAAGTTGACACACGAATAGGGGAATTCAACAAGCTTTTGGTAAATTCAAAATTTTGGCATCTTTTTATTAAAAATGTGGAAGTTTTATAAAATAATCCAATTTTAATGGGAGAAACGACCAGGAATTACAGTCACCAAATTTTTCTTATGAAATTCAACTAAAAATATGGTGCAATATTTCCATCGTTCCCCTCTTCTACCGCCGGAAGCAAACCCTGGGATCGAAAAAAAATTAAAAAGAAGGAGATACCTTGCCTTTGTGTTGTATGGAGGTTTTGCAGGTTGTGAAAGCTTTAAAGGAAATCAGCGTTTGATTTTCTTTTAAGGAAATTTTAACGTTTGCTCGACCACGAAGTGGCTGCAATCTGTCATGCGTCAGCGTGCCCTCTCAAAGATCATCTCTGAAGGCATATTCGAGTTCACAGACGTCTTCACAACGAATTTATTACTCAACAAACGAGTGATTAAAAGAGCCGAATCACTGAACCCTTGATCTTTGACTCACCTTCACCTTCGTAGACACACACTTAAATGAATTAGGCCAATCTGCCTTCTTGGTCTTCTCGTCTATCTTTATCCCAATGGAGTTGACCCAAAAGAAACGGTAGGGGATTAACAAGGCAGGAAACCTTGAATACTCGATAACCTTTGGCTTAAAGTCCATGGTGTAAGTGTTTGCTTTATGATTTAGACATTGTTGGAGCGGCATGGGAATAACTAACTAGATGGCAGTTATTATGGGCAGTGCTGATTCGGGCACTCAAAGGGGTCAGCGACACACAAATGGTGTCTCCTTTCGCATTCCATCCGAGGACTGGGTCCAAACGGTTTCGTTCATCACAAAACATGTATCTCTCAAGTGAAATTGAAGCCCATAGAAAAGGCAGAACAGATTATCTCAAAAGGTACGGCTGGAGTTTGTTTCCCTCAAGATTTGGCGCACAAGTTGGGTGAGTTTGCAGACGAAGGCACCAAAACAGCGACAGACTTCTACATAAGCAAACTCGGCTAATAATGGGCCAACCTATTTTTGTGCATCTCCGCTGAGGAATTGTGGCTTCGTTCTGATTCACCTTCATCTCATGATAAGTTCTGCCTTAAGCCCAATTTAAACCTTTCATTCCTCTCTTGGAAAAGTATTGCCAATGTCACATTTTACGTCACCTCATAAAAGAACAAATTGTTTGGGGTTTATACCACCGACTGAATGCCATAAATTTGCCGGACAATATTACGAATCCCGGAATTAAAATGTAAAAACCATCAGAGTAGAACCGAAAAATCTGTTGCCTCATGGAAATCAAGTACCACCTTTAGTGGAAGAAGATTTATTTCAAATTTTATACAACTTACGTGAAGGTGAAGTTAATGAGGTGATTTAGCACGCAACTTCTTGAAACGTTGATTCCTCTTTCTACTTCTGAGTTGGGTGGATTAGAAGTGGCGACTTCCCTTATTGCCTATAACATACTGAAGGAGGGTAGGGATGATACCACAGACTGCAGAGGCCAATTTTGCCTGTACGTGGTAAATATTCAAAAGTTTTAAATGTTTTAAGTTGGTTTTAAACTTGAAAAACGATGGTGGTTTGGGTTGTTATCTTGGTAATCATAATTTAATGACCACCTTGGTATCCAAGTAATCTGTCCACTTCCGCAGTCATTCAGTCGTTCAAGCCCCTGTTGTCAAGCCTCTCCCATACTCGTGTCACCAGTGGCGATTTGGAATGCCATGCTGATGGCGTGGACAAGCGGCGCCCTCTCATCATATATGCCTAGGTGAAGCACTTGAAGGTTGGAAGATTTTGATCATAGTTCGCAAATTGCAAAAATAGGGGGTCTTAATTTTAACCGAATGACCATCGTTGTCCATTTCTGGTGATTGTTTAAATCTCTCACTGTGCCCGGCTGCCATCCATAATAAAAGTTGACCTCTTCCTAATATCTGCATAAAAATAAATAAATTATGGATAAATCTGCCACCAGTAAGTTGCAAGTAAGTAAGCTTACACGAGATAGAACGAGTTCAAGCCTTTAAGCAAACGACTGAGGAGCTTACCTCGAGCAGATCACCCTTAATCCGGTTTTCTTCAGCTGATGACACAAAAATTGGCAGTTGAAAGGCGTTTATTGCACGGCATCGATCAGCCCTTTGAAGGTCTAAATTTGTTTCTGCCTGCGGTTAAGACAGAAGGGTAACCAAAGTACAACTTTATGAAGAAGAAAAGTACCATGAACTGCTTAAGTTGTGGGCAACCACTTGGAATTCACGGCTGTAGTCACCAAGCTTTTCTGTATGCCGCCAGCAGTGCATCATACTGTCTTCAGAGATGACGGCTCTAACGAAGTGGAACCTCGATCTCCATCTTTAGCCTAGCAAAGTAGTAACATTTGGAATGCTTGTTTAATTCTTCGTTTTGACTACGCGAACACCTAAAGCCCCGCCTTTATACTTCCGCTGGACGGCAGGCCAGATGCCCCTCAGCCCTTCTGTATGCCAGCAATACATTTTTGTCCCAGCTTTATAATTGCTTTCGATTTCGAAAAAGATTTGAGACGCTTTAGACTTTATTCGTTTATAAAATAAAAAGATATTTTTGAGTTTATTTCCTTCGTTAAGGCAAGTACATTTTCAATCATGGAGAGATGGTGGAACGGCGGGACAGTTTGTTTCGCCTACGTCAACTGGGGAGGTCGTGAGGGAAGCTTATAAGAAGGAGAATCCCAAGTGTCCTCCATTACCAAATGAAAATAGGTTTGAAAAATTGACTGACTTGGGATGAAAATGGATTTTATCCTTAAACCCCGAATAGAAGAGCTTGTCACTAGTTTTACCCCAAATTACCCTCTCATGGTATTCTACACTTCTATGGCAGGCATCGGTCCCTAAAAGACCGCGCATGTTTCGTAGGTGGCGGACACTAGGCAGGGTTATTCGGAGATTTTTGGTTACTCAGGGGTATGTCTGCTCAATTTACCGCAAATTGGAGATGTACAAGAGCCAGTCGAGAGAACGAGACACCACAAGATCTATCTCGCCTTGTGGAAATTTCTCGTGGGATGAAAGAGAGGGAATCCTGTCTTCTTTCATCCCGTTTACATTCCCAGATAGTACTTTACGAGATGTTACTCGTCATGCTTTCTTTTGGTACTAGAAAATCACACTCAGCATCAGAAAGGCAGTTGAGGAATGAAAGGAAGGAGAGGGATAAAAACGGGAGTGGGTAGGTCTGTCATTCTTGTTTACTTTAAGTAAAGTGTAGAAAAAACGTAAAATTTTATGCAAGCTTGCATCTCTCCGAGAAAGGATTAGCCTGCCAACAAAAACAAATGCTAAGAATCTTTTGAAGTTAGCGCCCTTTTATCATGCACATCTCAAGGTGACAAAGTAAAAGACGTGGAACAAAAACCAGGCCTTGAATTTTTTGGTTCTTTTTACCCACATTTTTTCTTCCACTGTTATTTTGCTTTTTCAAAAGGGCACCTTTCATAGCACTAGTTTGCTGCCATCCAAAAGGGAATGTTTTTGTTTCGAGCAGGTGCGTTAGGAACCAATCAGAAGTGGATTACCGACAAGGAAGAGACGGACAACCGAATAAACAGATCTGCAGAGATGCAAAAATGTCCTAGTGGCTTATAATCCCGCCATTATGTGCCTATAAGATATAATGTTGGCCTCCTTAACCTGATCTGTTAGGCCACTGGAATTGACAAGTAGAAGGAACACTCACTGGTTTGCGACTGACGCATCGCCTCCTTTGGTAGAGCACCTCACCCTCTTTCCCCTTTGAAGTTAGCAAGAAGCTAGTCCATAGTTCCACACACAATGACTTCTGCTTTAACTTAAAAAAATATTTCTAGAACAAATTTATCAGACATTATTTGACTCAGATAAGTTTTGCTTACCTTACCCCCTAGTAAATGAGCATACCTTTTAATGCGATTATCTAATTTATGCCATCGTTTAATTATTAAGGTTTGGAGCTTCATTAGTTTACCCTCTGTGCGCAGGAAAAGGCTTTAAGCCTCTAATTTGGAATACCTCTTGAGAGATCAAACGTAATGCCATCCTGGCTGCATGGAAAACAAACTCTTACAATCACCCGTTCTCCTAGCCTTCGTAAATGCTGCTGAAGTGATGGCTTACAGTGTATTGGAGGTTTGTGGATGTTTAAGTTGAAAAAAAAAAGAACTGGAAATGAGCCTGTCTCGTTTAACTAAGACAGAAAACTTTCCGATATCTATGCTTAAGTGTTATAAGTAGTATAAGTGTTCATTTGTTACACAAGGTATAACTATGGCATTTATGGAGTTTAAAGATGAAGGATTTGACGTTTGCTGAATAAGTGAACTCTTCACTCTCCATCGTTAGTCTTCCAGTCATGTCTGTTGCAATCCAGCCCTTCTGCAAATTAAGGGTCAGCCACTTTGTATTGAAGTGCCAAAATATAGCTTCAGTGAATCCTCAGATCGGCGAATCGGCAGCAAGTCTTGCCTACGGTTAAGGGGTCAGCTATTTCTTCCTAATAAAATACCATGAACAAAAAGTCATCCTTTTTATGATGAGTCCATTCTCTACTGAAAATGCTGGTTTGAAATTAAGAGGTGGAAGTTCTCATTGTGACAATATGTATAACCATGTTAACTTACTAATTGACGCGGTAAAGAATAAACCCAAACAAAAGACTATATCAGATGAGGAGCTTTTTCCTCCTTTTAGTTTCTACCAACAGTCACAGAAGCAGCAAATTCTCTCCCTTACTGTCAGCGTCTCTCATGTCAATAAATGCCCTAATTTTGGAACACTTTCCTTTTGAAATCGGAAGAAGGAAAGGTGGCGTAATCTTCGTCCACTGCTCCTATTCAACTCACAAGCGGTGGAGAAGAGATGATGATATAAAACCGATTGAGGGGAGAGGCACATTTGTAGTCTTTTCTCGCAGCTGCTATTTGCCCATTTCCACTTGAAAGTATTGCGAGGTAAATAGTCTGAATTTGCAGTCTTTGTATATCCTCTTTATGACACAAGAAGAATTACTTGTATCATTTTCTAAACGGTCATTGTCAGTGGTATGTTTGTCTCGATGACAGCACAGATGTGCTCATTCCCATGACTTGAAGTGATATAGTCAGAGAATCAACAAACTGCTAGAATGAGCTTTCATAAGTATGGTGGCTTCAAATGTACTATATTTTGTGCATATCTTGGGGACAATTCCTCAAAACAATAAAAAAATCATTCTGCTTTGACACTTCCGGGATTAGGATGCGGATGAAGGACTTTTTTATGTTCTCATCTTTCAAAAGAAAAAACAATTGCGTTTAAGACAATGAATTGGAATGGAGAAGAAATAAACTCTTTCAGATTAGTTAATTTCATCTCCAGGAGATCTTATAGAAGCTCCTAAAATGCCAAGAGATCCAAGAATCTGTAGCAGCTGCAACCTTTAAGAGGTAGGCAAATGGAAACAACTTGGCCTACTCACTATGTCCATCGTCTACTTTCCATACAATTGCGTTAATTACCAGTGCTAGATTCCCCGTAAAAATAATACTATAGTCCTGGCAATGCTCTAGTTTACATTTTGAGTTTATTTGATTGTTTGACAAGCCAGAAGGCGACGCTACAATTGGCCACAGCAACCGGTCAACTCGTTGGTATCCTCCATCTCCACTAAGCTTCAAGTTTTGAACTAGACAGATGAAAACATCGTCATGTCCTACTCTTCATCCTCGCCCATTCGATTTCTCCATCCTCTTGCGATTCATTTCCGGCTCATCTGCAGGTATCTCAGATTAGCTTGTAATTCTCATCTCCATGACAACATCTATGTTGTATACGGTTGGTGGAAACTGATTCCCTCTGTTATTATTTGCATTAGACTGTCAGTTCCTAACACCGAGAGGAATACCACTAGGCGAGTACGCAACACGAGTAGACCATTAAGCAGCCACTTTATGTTGTGGAAA